>NC_057689.1:4707635-4779896 GCF_014466175.1 Vespula pensylvanica | reverse complement strand
GAGAGAGAAAGAGAGAGAGAGAGAGAGAGAGAGAGAGAGAGAGAGAGAGAAAGCAGAAACAGAGGAGAGAGAGAGAGAAGAGAGAGAGAGAAGAGAGAGAGAGAAGACTTGCTGTTTCGCTTCTCGCGGCGAAGCGTCGGATACGGGAAATTACTCCTGAGCCATTACGAGCCGTGCTTCGTTTGCAGAGCTCCTCAACGATGCAGACAGCGGTGCATTCGACTGCAACCGGCCAGGAGTCCCCAGGAGGGATGCAACACCAACGGCAAGAGGAAGAGGAGAAATGGCAGCTTAGGTTCGGCCGTTCCTGCTTTGGAAATCTCTGCGCGGAGATGCGATACGTCTGGAGGGTAGGTTGCAGACGTCACGTGAGGAAGAAATGGGAGATAGAGAGAAAGAGAGAGAGAGAGAGAGAGAGAGGGATGGAGAAGAGAAGAGAAGAGAAGAGAAGAGAAGAGAAGAGAAGGAGGGTAAGGTCGCTTCAGCCTCCGAGTATCCCACGAGGGCTCCGGTGTAATTAAGCGAGTGCACCCTCACATGTCTACGTACGTTCGCATCGCGTCTATCCATCTAACCGTGGCAGGGTTGTTCTCTTCGTCGACTCTTTCTCTTTCTCTCTTTCTCTCTCTCTCTCTCTCTCTGTCTCTCTCTGTTTCTCACCCTCTCTTACTCGTTCACATATGTACCTACCTACGAGTAACGCGTAAGGGAGAGAAACTGAGAACTGAGATAGAAAGAGGGAGAAGTAGAGAGAGTTTGAGAAAGAGAGAAAGAGAGAGATAAGGCCACAAAAAGCTTTGAAACCTCGAACGAGGTCGAGCGACGTACATACGTAGCTTACCTACACATTTACTCACGTTACCTCTTACTCTCTACTCGCTTAACGGCACGCGCAGAAAAATCTCAGCTTCGCGATGTCCGCCGGGATCCGACGCCGCACGCTACGTTTTTCCGCGCCGCTCGCGAACCTCTCGTTGTCCTCGTCTTTTTCTTCTTCTTCTTCTTCTTCTTCTTCTCATTCTTCTTCTTCTTCTTATCAATATTATTTCCCTCTACGCTTGTCTTCTATCTCTGTTCACTCTTTCCGAATACGAAGCTTTCTTCTTGCCGTCGTCACGACGAAAGAGAAAGATCTACATTAAAACTCATACGAAGAGAGACATCTATGAAAGGATTAATAAAAAAAAGAAGAGAGAGAAAAGAAATAAAAAAGAAAAAAAGAAAAGAGGAAGTAACGAGAAAGTTAAAGGATAATATCGAGAGAACGTATCTCGAAAATTCGGTACGAGTATGGTTTGACAAAAAGTAAAAGGACTATGAAAATCGTGAAATTTTTGCAGAGAACTTCGATTCCACGAATGACAATCGTTCGTGGAAATGGGCTTGAAAAAGGAGGGAAGAGGGAAGAACGCCGATTCGACGGTATCTTCTCCCGAAGGAACATCTTTCGGGCTCCTTTCGCTCGATTTCTGTGATCGTGGCCATTCCAAAGGTGCCGGACGGATATCGTGGAGGACCGCAAGCACGTTAGTGCGCACGGTATATGGTAATGGAGGGCCAATCATGCGGTAACTAGCCACCCTGGGGAAACGGTCAGGGCTGCCAAGCGGCGGTCAGTTCCCGTCAATGTGTCACTTACGTATCCGGAATACCGAGTTCTCTCTCTCTCTCTCTCTCTCTCTCTCTCTCTCTCTGTCTCTGTCTCTTGCTCGCTCTATTCTGACAGAACGTTGCAACCTGAACGAGATGTTTCCCCTCGATCACTCGAATCCGTCAGTTTCCTGTCTAGAACGTTCTGTCCGCGGCTCGTAAAACGTTCGCGAGAAAATTCTTAATCGAAAACTTATCGACTGATCTTTCCAATCGATATTTCGATAGATCATAGTGCGATCTAATCGGTTCTAATAATAATGATCTTTAAAAGAAACTTCAACGAACCGATACCGATAGGATAGAAGATAGAAAGAACGTTTTCGGGATATTTTTTGGGCCAATTTCAAGTTCGTTCGAGCGACGAGACGCTCGGCGAGGCGCGAAACTGCGTTACAAGTTCGCATTAAACTCGGGGAAGGATGAAGAAGAAAAAGTAGAAAGAAAAAAGGGGAGAAGGAAGATAGTATAGGGAAAAGAGAAAGAGAGGAGGGACTAACCGATCGTGAGGAGGGCTCGGGGATGAACGAAGAGCGTGCCGAGCAATTCTTGATACGGGAAGGTCGAAAGAGCGACTTGACGAAGGTTCGCACGGCACCTACTACCACTACACCACTACCACAACCACCACTATCACCACCACCAAGACCAGTAGTAACCATAGTACCATCATCGACAATACTACCACTGGAGTATTACTATCAAGAACGTCGTACCAACACACATCCATCGTCTATCACCGAGTGATACCACCTTTGCCATCCACCGAACGAAGGGCTGCATGGAGAGCTGTGAGAGTGAAAGAGAAAGAGAGAGAGAGAGAGAGAGAGAGAGAGAGAGAGAGAGAGACAGTGTGAGAGAGAAAGAGAGAGATATAGAGATACGGCGATAGAGCGAGAGGAAGGCAGGACGATAAATAACTACAGGATGAAAAAGGGGGCGCGGTGCCCTCCCGGGGCCCCTAAAGCTAGACTACAAACCCCTCACCACCCCTTCGACTGGTATCCAGCGCCGTATAAACCGCACACGCGGGCCCGACCCCGACAATTATACCCTCGCACGCGAAATGTTTTATTACCCACGATGTAGGAACTGGCTGTCGATGTATCAGTGTATCCATCTATATATTTCTACACGTGTGTATGTAACCGACTGCGCGTGTCCTGAACTTGGACGCGTCAGTCAACGACGATATCTCTTCGATAACGTGGCCCAGTTTTCTTCCTCTTTATTCCTCAGATTCTTTATCCCATCAATCTCATTTTGCTTGATCAATTATAAATCAGATATTAATTTGTCGCGATCCGTACAAAGGGCGTACCTTCGAAACGAGACTAATAACCGTTTGAACTTACGACCGAATCCTTAAACGTGGTCTGCACGACCTTGAAGGATGTTCCAGATTGACAGTACACCAGGGGATTTTACACTACCGAAAGGTATAAGGTTGAAACGGCGACGCTGCTCTTTCGGACTAATTTTGTAATCCACTCTCGCGCTACCTGCTAACTGCTCACTAAATCGAGGATCCAATCTTCTCTTGTGCTCTCACTGTCCATCCTGATGACGTGCTTCACGGGGAAACTTCGTGATTTGAAGATCCAACGATCTACCTACGTATCTCTTAAGCTCTAATCATAATCTGAAAATTTTGTGATATCGTGGAACTATCCGATAGATAAATAAAAGAAAATATATTTATTATTACTTAACGTTAAAGCGAAACGTTTATAGCTCTTCAAACCCTTTAATTTTTCTCTTTCTTTAAAATATAAGTGCTTAAAATATAACTTTCCTATATCGAAGGGAAAGATTATTTTTCTCACGCGTGAGTTCATGTACTAGCGTCGCGTTGAAATTCCGACGTACCGTGCTTCGCCTGCAAATTGACCGTTAATTAATTAAAAAGCAAGGAGGCTGACAGCGTAGCTATTTACCTCCCTTCCTGCATTCCCCCTTCCGAAACAAGTCAGCCCCTTAGTCTTCGGTTAATCGGATTAGATTAACTCGGTTAGCTCGCGGCAGCTCGCCGTTATATCCCCATAGTTAGCGACTTGTTAAGGAAGCAAAATCATGCGCCTTGACGAACTGCAAAATACGCGTCATCTTGATGGTACTTAGCAACGATGTATCTATTAAATTACTTCCTATTTATGTTATTCGAACGATCGAGAAGAAGGATTAAGAATTAAAATTATCTGAAAGATATATATATATATAAATATAAAAGAATTTCGCGCATAGATGCAACTGCAAGCAATGATTCATAACGTCGTTGGCTTATCGTTACGTATCGGTGGTATCGATTTTTAAATTGAGTAATAAATAAAATTAGCAGAGAGAAGGGTGACTTCGGTGGTCGGCCGTAGGGTCGTCTTGTAACTTAATCAGCAGCAACTTCTTCCCTCGACTTAATAAAGCTGTCTCAATTTTCGCCTCATTAACAAAATACCTCGGCAAGCTTTTTCATTCGATTTCTGACTTCGTACACTCCGTCAAGAATATATCTTTCGAGATATCTATCTATCCATTCAATGACCGCAAAACCATCGCCCTTGAAATTCTTTTAGTTACTTCTCCTCGTTATAATACGCTTCTATCACTTTTTTACCATGTCAGAAGTAAACACTAAATTCAGCGTAAAAGTGAATCAAAAACGTTTGAAATACTTCCCCTCGGGCAATACATTCTTCTCGTCCCCTTTTTCCGCCGTTCATTTCCTCTCTCTCTCTCTCTCTCTCTCTCTCTCTCTCTCTCTCTCTCTCTCTCTCTCTTTCCCTCTTTTCACATACAACGTGGTACTACCTATTCCTCGTCCTCGTTGTCCTCCTCTTGCTCCCAACTCCCTTTTCATTTTGAACGTGGTTCAGTAGCGTTTCATTATTTCGCGAAAAATTACGGCTCCGTCGCGTAATCGGCCCGCTACATCACGTTTCTCTCGTGAACGCGCGAAAAAATGCCATCGGTCGGTGAAATTTATAGCTTCTACCATTGGCCGATCGGGCAAACGGTGATCGAAAAAAATACGGCAAATCGTCCGAACGTCGAATCATCTATATAGTGACAAAACGATAGATATACAGGGACAGCGAAAGAAAAAGAGATACTAGGAGAGAATATAAAAAATATGTTTATAAAGCAATAATATTTCTATTTTTTTTTGCTTTTTCTTTTTCGATCACATTCGTTACATTTTTCTAATGATTATCATCGAAGGATCATGAGAAAAGAAAAAAGAGAAAGAAAAAAAAAGAAATGCATAGATCGACGAATAAACTTTGAGAATGGATATTTGAAAGGGAGGTTGATTGAGAGAAAGAGGAGAGAATTCTCACAAGGAGGACTCGATTTGGCACGACAGCCGGTTGATTAGTTACACGAGAGCGAGTAACGCCGTTCTACCCTCTCTTCGATCTACGCAACTACATGATGTGTAAGAGAGAGTGTATATGTGAGATAGAAATAGAGATAGAGATACAGAGAGAAAGAGAGATAGAGAGAGAGAGAGAGAGACACACACACACAGAGAAAGATACACGTATGTGTACACGTATAGCATCGAACCGCGTCCGTCAATGCTATGATGCATGCGTCGAGCGAAGTGCTCTCGCTAATTCTACGTCTAAACGTACCAACACGATATGCGGTCATGTTGCATTATGCGTGACGCGTACCGTTTTGCCGACCTACACGAGGCTTCCAAGTTCGATGCAAGGCATACCAATCGACGACGACGATCGCGTTCGACATCGTCTCCAGTGTTTCGTTGCCATAATTAGGAGTCTATTTTGATGGCTAAAGCCTAATTAGGATCTATGTAAATCAAATGGATGCGAGAGCATGCGATACCGAATAAAATTAACAAACGTGAAATATTTTTTTATCCCTTTTTAACGTAATAAATAATTATCTAACATGGTTCGTGAACGATCTTAATATTTCTTGAAAAAAAAAAGTTTATAAACGCGAACGTAGTATATTGTTTCTTTTTTTTTTTGTTTTTTGAGTTTTCAAAACGCGTCGAAGAAAGTAATTATGGAACGCGGTGTGCAACGAGAAAAAACGTCGGTTCGTTGGATCGGCGAGCGTTTCATGAAGCGCAGTGAGTAGGAGTAGGAAGTAAAAGAAGGAAAAGGTTGAGGGAACGAGGAGGGCTCGGAGTTGATAAAGAAATAAAGAATCGTGAAAGTTCGCGTCGAACCTCGTGCTCCCATGGGACCTTATGACTTAAAGTCTCCTTACTCCGTTAATTCCGAACATTAACAAAAGTCTCGCTAAAACTCGCAGCCAACTTTGCCAGGTCTCTTGGGTACCGGCTGGACTTGTTAATGAAAAAAATACAATAAAACTCTCTCTTTCTTCTCTTCTCTTCCATTTCCTTCTCTTCTTCTTCTTCTTCTTCTTCTTCTGCTTCTGCTTCTTCTTCTTTCTCTAGCAAAAAAACTTTGGAATTTTCATTTTTGCGGAGGCCTTGTTTCTTGGCATCCAACATTTCCCAAAAATATTTCTTTATTCTTTTCTTTTTTCTTCTCGACATCGAAACTCGAACACCTTCTTTCGTTTTCACTAGATACCTTTTTTTTTGTTCTCGCGAGAGATGAAGCGAGAAGACCCGATATAAAGGTGATGGTGTAAACCGCTTTATACCTTCGCTCCATAGTTACCGTCGACCGAGACCCCTACGTTCTTATTTATTCATTTATTCCAACGAGATGAACTTTACGGAGATTTTAATAGCACTCTGACTTCCAACGAATCCGCGTTCCTCCAGCATCCCCTTTATCTCTTTTTTTCTTTTCTTTTTTTTTTTTTTTGAAATTATCTGCTCCGTCAACGAGGATCGAAGCGTTCGTCTAATCACCGAAGACAAAATACCCTCTTCCACGAAATTGATTAGAGTACGGTGCTAAGTCACGACGTTGTTTCTAATTATAGGAGACGAGTAATTATCCGAATTAGATACGTTCGTTCACGTCGTATCGTTTCAACGACGTAATACATTCTCACTATCGCGTTATTCCAATTCAAAATAAACTATTACTGACTTTATATAATATCTAACGGAACGATGAGCTTCCGCTTGCCAAGAAAATCCTACGGATTCGAAAGAACGCGTTCTCCACTCGGATAACTCGGATACTCTCGCGACCGATTCGAAGAATTTTTCCCAACGGTCATTACTCACCGCCTCAACTACTTACCAATAATGGTTAACTGTAGTCAAGCGTTACGCTCCTTTCCACCTCCTTTTGGGCTCAACGTAGAACGAGGGAAAGTAGAAGTAGAACGCGAGAGGGAGGCGTTCGACGAACGAAATATCGTCGTGCTCGAACGATATCTTCTAAGCTAAGAGATAAGAGATAACGAGAAAATAAAGAAATAAAAAACGAATAAATAAATAAGTAACTTTTAGACGTTCCTTGGAATTAATAAATAGAGCTATTAACAATCAAAAGCAGTAAATATTTTTCTTTTTTTTTTTAATTAAGAAATCGATCTCATGGAAAAAATTCTTGACTAAAATCAAGTTCGACCGGATCGATAGGCACTTGGCTCGCCGATCGAGTTTCGATCCTCCTCTTGGGATAAGTAAAAAGCCGTAGACTTCGAGAGAAGAGAAGAGAAGAGAAGAGACGAGACGAGACGAGACGAGATGAGACGAAAAGAGAAGAGAAAAGAAGAGAAGAGAAGAGAAGAGAAGAGAAGAGAAGAGAAGAGAAGAGAAGAGAAGAGAAGAAGAAACGAAGAGATAGAAGTGACCCAGGGGTGATGGCGCACACCTAGTTTTGATTCACCTCATGGCATCCTACCGGTAACGGGGCTGACGGCGCGTAATTGTTCTCTTGTCTGCTTCTAGCACGAAATCCGAACCCCTGTGCCGGTACCCCAGCGATTGCCTTCGCGCCAAGAATGCATAAACAGCCTCCTTTACCGATCCGCAATGCCGCAGAATAGGAGGAGGACTCCTCTTTCCGCTTTCGATAGCGACGTGCGAAGTGTTACTGAAAACTGCCAACGCTCTGAAGCCCATCACGCTGTCGATCGTGATATCGAAGATCGGAAAGATGAAACTTCCCGAATGATGTTAACGGTCTTTGCCACCCTCGCTTAACTCGATCAATTGTCGAACAGACATATTATATTTCATTTATAAATATCTACGAACATTTCATTAAAACGATTGATTCTGGAATGTATATCGATGTATTTTGATATATTTCTGTATCGATTATAATATAAAATCAAGCATCTTTTATTCCTGTCTGTTTCCGCTGCTTTTTATTTTTCTTCAAATTTCAATCAAATCGTACGACAAAGGTATATATAATATTTAGCGACAACATAGAAAAAAATAAATATATAAACGGACATACAAATGTCTTTTTTTACGTTAGAAATGTTTCCACGTTATAAGATATTTCCGACGAGTTAACTGGTCATCGATGGACGATATTTCAAAACTAGGAATTAACTCGTCTTACCAACTAAACAAATTAAAATCCCAGGGTAGTAAACTCGAGTCTGAGATTCAATATCGAAGGACACGTGTCTAACGATTTCAAACGTGAAACGTACGATCGTATTCCTATCCTCTTCTCTTTCTCTCTCTCTCTCATATATTTTTTTCTTCTTTTCTGATTTTGTCGAGAAAAGATCGACGTATTATCGTGGCACCGAATATAGCGATGATTTCTCGCTATTCCGAAATGATTGGCACGCGTCGCGGTTAGCTCGTAGTTATTCGCGTTTCCCCGGTGCGCCAACGAAACTCTGACGTGTGACGCGCATGAAGGTCCTCTGAGACGCCTCATTCAATTAGTCACTCAGTTACTCGCATCACATCGCATTTATCCCGTCAGTCTATGAAAGAGAGAAAGAGAGAGAGAGAGAGAGAGAGAGAGAGAGAGAGAGAGAGAAAGAGAAAGAGAGGAAGCGAGAGAGAGGAAGAGAGGGTGAAAAGAGGAAAGGGGTGAAGGGTATAAAGAGGGTATACATGCTACGAACTTGTCGTCGTTTCTGTGCTTCACGAATTCGTGACACGAACTTTCGACTTCTCGATAGAGACTTCTCTCTTTCTCTCTCTCTTACTTCATATTGATCTATATCTCTGTCTCTGTCCCTGTCTCTCTCTCTCTCTCTCTCTCTCTCTCTCTCTCTCTCTCTCTCTTTCTCTAATAACGACAAAGATGTGTACAAGACGTCATCCCGTGGAACAACTCCAGTTATCTCTCTCTCTCTCTTTCTCTCCTTTCCTCTCCTAGATATTACTTTGGTTTCAGTCTAGCTCGCTCAACTTCGAGATAAGTTTATTTCGCTCACCACCCTATCTTCATCTAGCTAGCCAGGAGATTCTATAAAGCTTAGGAGAAGAAAGGAACGAAGCAATCACGCGACGATATAATAAGATTTTCTCAGGAACGAATACCGCCACAAGTTCTTTCTACTTTACTATGGATACAGAGAGAAATTACGTATCCTAGATGTACAGATAAAGACAAAGATGTTCATGGAAAAGAGGTTGAGAGGTTGGTCGGCGAGTTCTATAGGTATGGTTCTACGCGGAAGTTGAGGCGAATTCGGTGGCTGGTCGCAAACTCGGCGAAAGGCCGAAACCGCCAACGCCGTCGAATTACTCGTGGGGTATGTCCCATGGGAACGAACTTGTCCGCGACAATTTCAAACTTATTTTAACATTCATATAAGTCTCGCGCCCTAGCAGCACAAGCCGTAGCCCAGCTTCGCTTCGACTATGTGTGTCCCTTTCGCCGTGTAACTCGAGAAGCAACCCCTTCTCTCTTTCTCTCTTTCTCTCTCTCTCTCTCTCTCTCTCTCTCTCTCTTTCTTTCTCTTTCCATCTACCTGTCTATCCATCTATCTATCTAGTTTGCATTTCTCTCTTTCTCTCTTCACTTTCTCTCTTCACTTCTCTCTCTCTCTCTCTCTCTCTCTCTCTCTCTCTCTCTCTCTCTCTCTCTCTCTTTCTCGAAAGAACGTGCAGGCATAAGGGTAACGAAGGATTTACATAAGATTATGCGTAAGCCTTCGTTGCCTTCTACTCCTCGTCGAAAAGGGATCGTCGAGATAGCGAAGCGACGAAACGGCACTCAAGGGTGCGCTCGTCTTCGACTGATAATTAGAATAAAGTGAGTTTATATGACGCGTCGAGTGGCACCATGTAAAGACGACGACGCCGACGACGACGAAGACGACGACATTGATGATAAGAGGGACGAGATCTTTGCGTGTCTATCTTATTTCTTACGTGATATGATCGCTTTCTTTCTTGAACTTGAGAAGGGAGATTGATTCCCCAAGATGAATTCACCTACGTGGGATCGAAGAAAATACTGAAGGCATGATCGTAAAAATTCGACGATGTTGTAGTAGTAAATACTACGTACTTCTTCTTCTACTTCTTCTTTTCTTCCTCTTCTTCTTCTTCTTTTTCTTCTTCTTCTTTTTATTCTTCGGACCCGAGAAATTTATTATTTTTCTCTCGAGCTCGTACGCCTTGTTAAATCTCACCTTTGCCGACGATTATGCGTTTGATATTCATAGTCTGCGCAAAAATACCTCCTAAAGCGCGATAAACGTTATACGAGTCATAAACTTGAGTCGAACATATTTCGTGGATGTTTATTATTTGAAGCAATACGCATCAGTTAAACTTAGACAAGGGTTTAATACCTTAGGCTCGTTCGATTCGCCTTTTTTCTTTTTCTCTCTTTTTTAATCTTTTCTTCTTTTATTTTCTCCTTTTCTCCTTCATTTCCTTTCAATTTTTTCTATTATCTTTTCTTTCACTCTCTCTTATTCTTCAAAATTTAATTCTTGAGATCAACCCTAAACAAAATTCTATGCGATTTGAGAGACTTTGAATTCTTTGATGTCGATATAATATACCTGTAGAGTCGAAAAGTTCTTTAGATGAACACCGAGGGCACTGATCGCAATTCCGAACGGTCCTGCACTCTCTCGTACGGATGCTGAACTCTCTTCTTTATATATACTACCGAGTTACCATCGGTATATATCATGTACACCATACACAGTCGATCAGTTAGAAATATCAAATTATATCCCATAGATTCAATCTTTTAATTTTTGTACTTCTTTTTTTTCTAATCAAAATTATCAGAAGAAAATCGTCTATCGTAGGAACGTGACAAATGTCTTCTTTCGATATTCTTTGCTAAATTATCCAGTGATTAAAAATCAAATTTATATATTAAGTTAATTCTTTTTTTCAGTCAATAGACCATGTTGCATTCACAATTATTAAAATTTATCCGAAGCGATGTTTCCAAATTTATGTATCTTGGTTCATCTAACCTTCATACGTCATCTTTTCTCAATATAAAAGGATTGTCAAGAAGAAGGAGTGATAAATCTTGCGATCCTCCCAAAATCGCTATAGTGAGTATATAATATCAACATTTCTATTCCTTGACTTACTTCCTGAATATTTGAGTTTAGGAATTAGCTCGTCGACGACTAAACACAACGAATTAACAAGCTGAATTATAATCAAAAATATTCTTTTCGATAATACTTTGCAACACATGACAAGTTAAATGGAAGATATCTTTTTACCGCTTAGGTTCGCATGCAAACGAAAAAGTATATCGGTTATGCACTTTCGCATCGTGATGTAACACGACGTTTTCTCGATGCCCCGAGCCAGAAACTGTTAACGTTTCCCTTTATATAGCGATACTATAAGAAAACGTAGCGACGCGTACCCGCGAAAGTCATTACGAGGGAGGCTATTAATTATTTGCTTGTGTCTCGTATTTGTATATTACGTGAACGGTAAATACAAGAAAAGAAAGATAAAAGAAAAGAAAAGAAAAGAAAAAAGATGATAAAAAAAGAATGGCATATTGGAGTAGCAACTATTCTCGATCTTACATAGGTGTATACGTTCGAAAATCTTTCAGCGTCACGTTTTAATAACAAAAAGAAAACGATATCGATTTTTGCGAATGTTCTACGATCCTCGATCTTGTTCCACGATAATAACCGGACAATTTTTTTTTCTTTTTGTTTTAATTCCAGATACTTTCTGGTTGCGGTTATCTCGACGGCTCGGAAATATCCGAATGTATATCGGCGACGATTCACATATCTGAGAAAGGAATGATACCAGTATTTTTCGCACCTGACGCTGACATTTGCGAGGTGATCGATCATTACACAAAAGAACCCGATAATAGTTGCAGCCAAAGGAATGCATTAGTCGAATCTGCTAGATTGGCACGTAGCTGTATACAACCATTATGCGATTGCGAAGCCTGTAATTTCGGTGCACTAATTATTCCTGGAGGATTTGGTGCTGTTAGAACATTGTTAGTAATATTCATTTTACGTTATTTTCATTAACGGTATGTTTCTTATATCGTCGTTATTTTTTAATTCTTCGATAGGAGCGACTTTGCTACCAAAGGTTGCGACTGTACAGTGATACCTGACTTAGAAAAACTTATTCAAGATTTCTCTTGTGAAAAAAAGCCAATAGGTACTATATGCATCGCTGGTGTTCTCGTTGCGCGAGTTTTAGAGGGTGTTAAAGTTACACTCGGTAAAGACTGTGAGTACAATTGCAATTAATTGTAATTATCTTATCGTTCTCTTCTCCCCTTTTTCCCTTTCTTTCCTTCTTTTTCTTTCCTTTTCTTATTTTATCTTGTTAACTAAAAACTTAAAAAACAATGTTAGGCTCGCCGGATGAGTGGCCGTACGCGGAAGCGATTCAAATAATTAGACAGATGGGTGCGAAGGTGGATATGAAGGACGTGAAAGGTGTAACGAAGTGTAAAAAATACAACGTTTTTAGTACGCCTGCTTGGATGTACAAGCCTGCGACGTACTGCGATATACATACCGCCATCGGGAAACTCATCACAATGCTAAAGAAATGTATTCGTCAGTGAAAGTCTTCGAGTGATGGAAAGTAGCTTGATTGAGTCGATTATACTATTTTTTTTGTTTCTTTTTTTCCTCTTTTTTTTCTAATTGCGTCGTATATATGAGCGTGTACATTGAATGTAATAAAAAATGGTATTTTTTTTTCGAGTGACATTTTCTTTTCATTTTACTTCTTTTTTTTTTTAATTTTCGTAAGAAGACGAACTTCGTTATTTTTTTTCTTTATTAATGTATGTGTATATGTATATATATTTCTTTTTGTTTAGCTCGTGTCCTCGCAAAGTAGAGAGTGGGAGAACGAGAGACACGAATTTTCACGAATACATTTTATGTTTAGTTTCCTTATCGATCGACTAAACCTATCGATAAAGCTACAACAGTCAACAACAAATGAAATAACAATGCGTTCGAGATTTACGACGAAGGATCGAAGATATCCTTAATCGCCGTGAATTTCGTCCTCGATATAAAAGAAGAAATCGTCGCTTTCGTGATTCCCGACGCGTCACGATCAATCGTACTTAAAAGAAGGAAAAAAAATAAATTTATACTTAGGAAGATCCGGGATAGTGAAAAGTTTCATCAAGGAGAAAAGATATTAATAATAGTAATAATAATAATAATAATAATAATGATAATAGTAATAATAATAGTAATGATATTAATAATAATACTAATACTAATACTAATAATAATAATAATAATAATAATAATAATAATAATAATAATAATAATAATAATAATTAGCATTACTTTCGTAGATCAACGAAGATTGTAAGAGAATAAGCAGTCTTTAGTGGTTCTACGAATGCGTACGTAATCGTTTTCTCTTCTTCCTTTATCTTGTTTCTTAATTTTTTCTTTTTTTTTTTCATTATCTCTTTTTCTTTTTTTCTTTCAACTTAAACATTGATAAATCTAAAAATAAAGACGATCTGGCGAAGTACCGATGTTCAGACATAAAACAGAATAATATTGCGAGAATTACTTGCTGGAATAAACTAATATCCTAAATTAAAATAAAATTAAATTAAATTAAAATAAAATAAAATAAAATAAAATAAAATAAAATTATCGCGACTTGACTTATTCTAGACTCATAGTGAAAACAAAGGGCGTACTTATAACGAACCTATTAGGTACGATACTTATAAGAAACGATACGAAAACATAAAAGACACAACTTACGAATAGCACGTATGACGCAGAAGAAGATATTAATCGCAGGAGACAAGAAACACGAAAGTAAGATAAAAGGCAGAATTTCGTAAAAGTCGTAAAGTTCGTTCTCGTCGATCGTTGTATCTTTTTTTCTCGCTTGTACATTCCAATACCATATATCCTTTTTCTCGATTCCATTAGAAGAAGTTTCGCGCGTAACCAATGGATTATGGTGGCATGCATGCAAATAAATAGCCGAGGGTTTTTGTTTTCTTGTAGGAGCGGTCACGAGAACTACGTGAAGTCGCGTGCGTCTGTCCGGACTTGTGTTTAGTCTCGAAGGCCCACGTTTTATCGCGCGAACGAGCTCGTCGTCGTTCTCCGTACTCGTTTACTCGTTCCGGTATTCAGGCTTACTCGAGCGTAACGAAAGTGCACGCGCCACTCTCGTACGATCAATTTGGCGCGTGCCCATGAATCGGTCAATAATAATCATTAGATTTTCTCTTATTGGATGACATCTTGGATGACAATCTTGGATACGCACGATAAGCAAGATATTTCCTACGAATTCGTTTAACTCGTCAATGAGACTTATTATTGCTACTACTATTGCTATTACTATCTTATATATACTATCTATCTATCCATCTATCTATTTATATATTTTATCATCGATAACGAAATTTTTTCGCGTTTTGTTTCGTTGAATCGTTTTCGAGGAAAGACCAATTGTACGACAAAAAAAAAAAGAAAAATACAAAAGGAAAAGCTATTATCTCCTTCGACGCGACTGAACCAACTTTCACACGCATTTTCGCTACCTCCGACAATCAAAAGAGGACTGGAGTGACTTTGGTTGCCGATCTCGCGAGGGCCAGATTACTTGCGCGTAGGACGTAACGATCCCCAAAGTTTCTAAAACGTCCCCTAAAACGTACACACTAATAAGTACATAGTCTATTCTCAACTCAAAGCTAAAAGAGGCTCGACTGTAACGCGAGATCTTCTCGCCTTGTCCTCCTCGTATTGTTTCATCTTGATCAATTTCCTTTTTCCTTTGCTCAGCTTCTTCCTTGGTACTTCCGTCGTTGTTATTTCCATTTCGTTATTACGTTCCTCTTCCTCCAACATCCTTAGAGTTTCGATGATGTTTCTAGGTTCCGTGATACGTCCCGTCGTACTGCCATTCTTGTTCGCGTAAACCACAGAGAGATGAGAGAAACTCGACTTCGGCGGTGCCGTGATGTCGGCGAAATCGCGGAAGTTCGCGAAGAAATCTCCACCACGAACCGGCTGCGGTTTAGGGTTCCTATAATAATTGGCACGAGCACGACCAGTCGTACCGTGATAATAAGGATTATAAAGACTATCTTCGACGGCATACTCTTCGTTCTCCCTATCTTCGGGATAATAAGTTCCACCACGAATAACTCCGAAATTTCCGGAACCCAAAAGAGGATGTTGAACCTCTTTGGAAGACGACGAAGATGTTTGATATACACCACGATCCCGTTGAAAATAACTTAGGAACCTGTTAGGCCTGTATCTTTGTTGCTGATCGGTAAACGGTAATCTTTGATTGCTAAATAATTCAGCGAACGACGGGAAAAAGTTTTGACTTTCGGTTTCTAAACTTTTATCAACGGTCTCGGTTGGCCGAGTTTGAGGCGACAATTCGGTATTTTTCGTTTCCTGATCATTCGCATTCTCTTCCTCCGTACTCGTTTCATTACGTTTATCATCGTTTGCCATCGTCGTCCCATCGATTTCGATCCTATCCGTACGATTTTCTTCGACGCGATCCGTCATCGTTTCCGCGCCATCGGTCTCCATATACATATCAGAATCATCGACTTCCCCATAATCCTCCCCGGTTTCCGACGCGGACGCCATGGAATCCTGAAAAAGGAAGAAGAATTATTTCCTCGTTACCTTGATTCTCTCCTACGAGGTTCTGCCTTTCTAACGATAAGAGTTACCTTAAAAGTCAGAGAAAGTTCAACGAGTTAGAAAGCTTCATTTACAAATACCTGCATTACTTGTTTAACGATAAAACACGCATAAATACGATCTTTACAACAAAATAAATTCGATTTTAATAACGCGAATTAACTCAATCGATTATTAGTCTTTTGTCTTCTATATGATATCATTGCAATTGATATTTCTGATCGATAATATTGAATTGTCGAGTGTTTAAAATAAAAAAAGAAAAAAGAAAAAATAACAGAATAAGAAAACACGTTCGAATTTTCTATATACAAACATACGTAAGTATCCTATTAAAGAAACGTCGATTAAATTATAATCAACGATCTATAGAACGAGTATCTTTTCTACGAGCTCGAGGATCAGTGAAAAACACAGCAGAGTTCAGCATCCGATCATTGAAGAACGATGCTGCCCCACGATGTCTTCGCCTTGACATTTAAGGCATCTTCGTGGCAGCGACCGCCTTCGAAACTAGTTATCTTGTCGGCTCGGCGACTTTATGCGTCGGTGTAGGTACCCACGTCTAAACTGGCCACCAACACGCGTTTCTCCGTGTTCTCTCGCACGTGCGCGCGCGTGCGTGCGTGCGTTCACGCGAGTCGACTTGCGACACACCGACGACACGCCTAGCATTGTTACCGATATAGACACACTTACATACCTATGTAACTATCTTGGGTCAATTACGTTACGTTCTCTATCGATAGTTTCTTACCTCTCTAAATTATATTAATAGATATTAATTACTATGCCAATAACTTTCGATTAAACGATAAGAAAAATTGATAGCGAATAATTCGAATAGTTTCTTTAACGTTAAACCACAGACGGATCGATAAATTACAGTAAAATTTATTTGCCACTTAAAAAGATATAGAAATGTATATGTATGTACGTACGTATTTCCTTTAAAACGTTTCTCGTTCGAAGTCTCGACGAATACTAAGCCTCAATGAGATGTTTCAATGTAAATAAAAACTGTTTACATCGATGATCTGCTTATATAAGGTTCTTAGAAGGGAGACACCGGCTTATATGAATTCTACGAATTTATGTGAGTCAGATCTACGACTACGCAGTGTAAACAATCGTATTTACTACCACTATTCACGTGTATACATGAATAAGAATGGCAATATTTTGAATGGCAATATTTTGAATGGCAATATTACTTCGTTTTGAAATTCTAAACAAAAACTATTCCTAAAAGAGAAATGTTCTTTCTATCTTTTTTTCTTATTTTTTTTTTATATATACTATATTAATACTACATTAAAAGAATAACGTAATATAGATTAAAAATATAATCTCTATCAAAGGAAGACATCCCACAAGTACTTATTAATTACTATCCAAGCAGGAAACGTGTAATGCAATACTTTGCTCGTTATGCATAATAAAGAACAACGATTTTACGATCACCAAGTGAATCACCTCGTTACGATTTTCTTTTACCTTTAGTAATCCTTTAATAATCTATCGTTTTCGTTGTCCGTATGGTACGAACACGAAACTCCTTTCGAACATAAAAAGCACGAGTTACTCGTTAAATTATTCCGAAATGCTTTGTTCTTTTTTATTGCTAATCGTAAATCATTCGCTCTTAACTTTCTGCTGGTTTAAAATCATTAATATAATTGAGATCTTGAAAGTAAAAGAAGAAAAAAAAAATGAAAGAACGCATAGAGCTATCGTCATCGTCGTCGTTGTCGTCGTCATCTAGGCAAATGAAACGATAGTATTTCTGCTGAGTGATTAGAATACCCTTACTTTCTATACTTATCCTATCCTTAGATAATTATCTCTCAGAACTCTTACGAGACGACATACCGAATAATAAATACTACAAACTATTTTCATAAAGACGAACATCAAAATAAAAAAAGAAATAAAAAAAAAAAAGGAAAAAATTGAAAGAGTAAAAGAGAAAGAGAAAGACATGAGGACGATTACTCTTTTAACGAGCATTTTAATGCAGAATAATAGGCAATTATTCGAAAGATAGATAGGTAGGTTCTTGCAAAAGTCTACTTGAAAAGACGGACAAGATATATAAAAAAAGAAAGAGAAAGAGAAAGAGAAAAAGAGAGAAAACAAAGCGTACACTTAGAATATTACGAATGACGAGAGAACGAAGACGATCCCAGCTTGAGAACGGAAGACGGATCGCGAAAGGAAAAAGGAGAAGGAAACGTTATTATTACGCGATTACGGAGACGTAAATTAGTCTCGCACGGCGATCTCGCAAAATGCGCGTTACGAGCGAAGATAATATTATTAGCCTCCACGTTTGCGAGCGCACGCGCTCCCCTATTAGCATCATCGTCGTGCATGTATTACTCGTCTCGTCTTTCTTTCCTTCTCTCTTTCTCTTTCTTTTTCTCTTTCTATCTCTCTTTGTACCACCAGCGGCAAACTGACTCGGTATGAATTATATGTGAATTAAGGGCAATCAACTCGTCGAATAAACGATCGGTTGTATGAACGAGCGAGATAGAGATACGTTATGAGTCCTTTCTATCACGAAGAGAAGATTCCCATAGATATTCATGCATATATATATATATATATATATATATATATATGTATATGTATATAACTAATCCTCCTTTGATTCACCGTTCTAGTTCGTCGAATACGTTCGTGAAATAATGCGCTAAGGAGCGAATTTAAAAATGAAAGTAGGAGTAAAAATCTAGAGTCCCTTTTGAAAGTCGTCTCGTGTCGTTGATTGAGATACGGATCGTTGATCTCGCACAACGAGTTGCATGCATGTAGATAAATATATACCCGTGTGTATGTAGTTAAATGCCAAAAATATGTCGCGCCTCGTTAAATGCATTATATTACGTGCGATTAATTACTATAAGGTTATAATGCTATGAAACGCATTTTCAAGGGGGGACGTTGCTCGTAATGTAGGTACCTGTTATTACTGATAAAATCTGAGACACACATACACACTCTCTTTCTCTCTCTCTCTCTCTCTCTCTCTCTCTCTCTCTCTCTCTCTCTCTCTCTCTCTCTTTCTTTCTCTGTCTTTATCTTAACGCTGATTAAAGACCACGGATCCGGTCTCTGGACGAGATTAATTTTTCGAGAAATTATTTCTGACGTAAAGTTCGTACATAGATCGCGATAATGTTTCTCGTTTAAGTCATTAAAAAACAAAAAAAGAACAAGAAAAAAAGGAAAGAGAAAAAGAAAAAAGAAATATCGGATTTACGTTTTCGCGTTCTAAGTATTAAGAAATATACTAAATGCAATTGCTCGATAATTATGGTAAAATTATAGCTTTAAAAAAAATACTAATCGGTTAGATCCTTTTTTTCTCGTACTTTCTACTTCTACCGATTAACGAAGATTTTCGAAAATTTTCATCGTCTCGACGTCCTTGAACCTCGAAATAACTTTCACCATTTTTCTCACCTCGTGGGCGACGGCGTCCTCGGGAACCGGTGCACCATCTGAAAATAGAGAGACCGACTCATGTTAATCTTTGTATAGATAAGACTCGGACGCATTAAACGCAACACGATCGAATTTTATAATCAATGGGAATACATCGAAGGTCGGATTATCAAGCTTTTTTATCGAACGTTCGAAGGTTTCTCGATACATATGTACATGTATATATATTTACTTTTTTTTCCAAAAGATAAGCAGAAAAAAAGGATAAAAAAAAAAGAGAGAGAGAGAAAAGGCAGGTATTCGAATGATTTCAAGTGACTTGGACTTGGTGAATTAACGACTATTCTCGTATGCAAATCGATTAACCGGTCGTATTTATCATTTCTGCGTTCTTTTGCGTCTCCTTTCACGTCAAATTAAATATTTCAAGTTCGATTAATTATTATGGTAAAGATATTTTTATCGTCTATCGTCCTTTTAAAATGATGAAATTACTTAATTATGTCTTCTAAAACCATAATTTTTTCCATGTAACGTTCCTTATCGTTATTTCTCCTTCATTATATCGAAAGTATATATACTTTCATCATATACGTAAGTATACAATTAACGATTTAATAACTTGTCACGAAATTGAAACCGATCACGAATCAAAAATAGAAGGAAAATAAATTCTTTCAATAGAACGAAACATTGTACGAGACAAGGAATTAATCACGACGAGAAAGTAAGAATTACTTTTTTTTTTTCTTTTTTCCTTATTTTTAGAAATACGCGAATTGTTTTCAATTAACTTTCGCGAAGGTCGACGTTGTCCTTAATTAATAGGAATCTCTTTATCGGTAATTTTCTTTTCATTTTCTCAGAGAAAGTCAATTATTGGCGATTACGTCGATTACGAAAAGTGAATGGCAGATAAAGATTAAAAGGTGGCCCCGCGCGTAAATTGCAAACACCTGCTACCTTAGAAACAACTTAAAAGAAAAAAGAATCGGTCGAGTCTGAATAAAAAGAAAAAAAAAAAAGAGAGAAAAAGAAAAAGGAGGAGAAAGAACGTTAAATGCGATGGCTTTGTAATAGAATAAGAGATGGCTCCGAGCGATACATCGGAGTGAAATAGTTTTTAAACGTGTAGGTTCGTATAAAACCTCTCAAGGATGTCGCACGTACTATCACCGTAAAAGGAGACTCCGGAGTTTTCCTGTTTTTCCAAGAATCTCTACCTATTTGGCACGTTTCAAACGCATTGTCGATGTCGAACACCCTCTTCTCGTTTCTCTCTCTCTTTCTCTCTCTCTCTCTCTCTCTCTCTCTCTCTCTGTCACACACTCTTTCTCTCTCGTTTTCTTTTCTTTCTCTTTTAAAACGATCGTCGTCGTTGAAGTCTTCGAGAACACGGCGAGGTTCGCGAACACTTCCGACATTCTGACGCGTACTTTTTTGCTCTCCCGAAGCCGCTAGCGTCGTCCTTACTTGAATGGAAATATCGTGCATAGTTCGACGTAATTAATATCTCTGTGTAATAGTTTTTACGTAAGCGAAGAAAGTGTCGCTAATGCAAGAAACAAGAAAGTTGCAAACAGCTCTTGGATTTATGATCGATACGATTGACGAATATAAAGATAAGACGGTGCTCGTCCCACAAGCGTTATTTCACGCTTGTTTTGTAAGAAGAACTTTGATAATTCGATACGTAATTGCATGTTGACACTTTGATGATAACTAAAAATGGTAATATATTATTGAGAGAGAAAAAATGTAGAGGAAAGTAAAAAGGATTCGAACCTGTTTAATGTTTTATATCCGATAAAGAAATATACTTGGGTGAGAATGATACTTCGAGAGATCGAGGAAAATAAAAATCGCTCGTAAAACGTCGTTCTTTCGTTCTGTCTTTAGAAGAAAAAAAAAAGAAGTATTCGTAGACTTTCTTATTATGGTTGAGATTCAATTAGAATGGCATTCCGATTGCAATGCTGGCCCTGGATGGTTCAGTTTGGCAAGACCTCCCCTTCGTCCTATGATTAATGGAGAAAATGTGCCATTAATGAGATCGAGTTAATTACTACTTGTAAATGTTGCAAATGGATTCGGATCTCCCGCGACGAGAATTCAACTCGTTCTCTTACAATCCTATATACCTTTCTCTCTCTCTCTCTCTCTCTCTCTCTCTCTCTCTCTATATATATATATATATATATATATATATATATATATATATGCGTATTCGTATATCTTAAATCCGTTCTCTTGACCGCATCAAATCCATTCTATTTCCCAATTACGTGTGACACGGTGAAAAGCACCGATCGGTACTGTACATACAATAGTGCGTTACTTCTGCGTATGTTGAAAGGTAATTTTAAACGGACCCGTTCAAACTTCGACCGAGTGGAACGTTTCTGTCTGATCATGCCTCGCCACGATCGGAAGAATTAAGAGTGCTGACGTTGCGATTTGAATTTGAAACTCGTAACCATACCTACTACTTTGCCTACTACTAGATACGAAATTTACATGGTGAACGTTCGTACGACGAATATCTTGCAAAATCTTTTCCAAGATCTTACACTATGATAATCACGAACTACGCATTAAACCAACTGACGTTGCGATCTAAATTTCAAGGAGATCGAACCACGTAATAAAGTGTATTACCGAACGATTAATAAAGATGCTGACGCTTCAAGACGTCTCTATCACGTTACGCACCAACATTCTCTATTTTCTAACAATTGTATATAGCATAGGTAACGATGTGCAATTAGGGGAACAATCGCGCGTTAATACCAAGTTCCTAGACGAACAATGTGCAATATTTTCTCTCGCGTAACGGCAGAAACGCATGCGGATGCCTTCGCCGTGTCGTACGTCGACATTTTCATCGTACCCTAGCATTATATGGCGAGGCATTCGTTATTAAATGTTAATACAACGAGGACGTGACCCTGTTTCCCAATGACGTTGTATCTTACGCCAAATGGACGTAGACGTTGTCTGAATACTTTTTTTTACAATAATAATCAATGATGATAACCAAGATAATAAGAGCTTCCGTAATTTCCAAAGAAACCGGAGACGACACATTTCCCGATTATAATCGAAGATCACGATTTCCTGCGTGGTCAATGCACACTGACATTTCGTTTTAAATGCATTGGAACGCATTTACGTAAGATTGCATCTTCGTTCTTGCGTTAATCGTCTAATAAAGTTCTTCAGATTTAATTGTCCCATCATTAAGGTATTGTCAATCTCTCTTTGATATTGACATAATAATTCATCGCAATACCTCGTGAGGATTATTAAGATCGCGATGGAAAACTCTCGATGTTACTTTTTCAACGCTCCGAGCTACGAGAACGAAGAACCTCGAATACTTTATAACGTAAGCTATTAATTAAAAGCGTGACTTACAACCCACGACACGATGTGAAACGCATGACGAATATTTTCATCGTCGCCTGAAAAGGCGTTAATTGCTCGGTACTTAAGTTTATGCCGGGATTGAAGAACTTGATGAATTCACTGTTATCTAAAAGTAAGATTATTATTCCACGTTAGATATAAAAGTATTCGTCGGTAGTAAAATATGCAACAAAAGTGAAACGTTGTTCTAACGCGTCGTACTTCATCCATGATTCATATATAAATTATTCATTGACAATTACAATATATATATATATATGTGTGTGTGCGCGTGTATGTATGTATGATCTTAGACAATCATCAAGTGTGTCTTATTCGCGATAGTAACATATATCCGAGGGCGATAAAAAGCAAAGAAATTTGTAAGTCGCAAATCCGTTTACTTTCCCGTATGAATTGGACGGTCGGTGTACCATAGGAGGTATCGACAATAAAAGTAGAAAAAAAGAAAGAAAAAAGAAAGAAAGAAAAAAAAACATATGACATATAACAGAGAAAAGGGGGTAAGGCTGGCGAAGGGAAAAGGTAGATCGGTAGGTTTATCGTGCCTTTCCCCTCGTTTCTAACTCGAGCTTCGTTTGAAATTGTAATGGGCAGTAGTAGAGGTACACGTACGACATAATCAAATCGCGTATCGGACCGGATTCTTATAGCTCGACCTAAGGAACGACGAGGAAGCGATTACCATCGAACCGAAGTGGAGGCCGCAGACTCCTCCCTTTCCTTTTTTCGCCCTCTGGTCGATCAACGAGAAATAACCATTGAATTACGTATCGTGCTAACGAAACCGCAAGAAAATTTGTATCTCCGCGAATCGTTTTCCGATCGTTTCTACTTTCGATTTTTTCATCTATCTCGTTCTGATCTCAGCCAAACAGACAAACAGAAATCCGCCATTATCTCGTTCTACTATTTCTATTACATTATAACTCTATATTTTATGGCGAAGGAAGTAATTGGATTCTGTAATTAATTAAGCTACTTTCGTTTATCTTCTCTTAACGATACGAATAAGAGATATAGGTATCTATTCAAGATCGTCGTTATGCTCTCGTAATCTCGACTGACATATGTACGTAAGTAAGTATATAGGTGGTATTTACTTACTACGTATAAATAGGTTCCGTAATCCAAGAAACGTTTTCTAAAACGTCAAGTTGGAGGTCTTTCTCCGGGGAATGCGCGATCTCCACGGGAATAACGTTTAATGAGAGAGTCTTCCGGCAAATCTCTCGGTAGTATCGACGGCCAGATAGACGACGATATATAACGATTGCATTTCGAGGAAGTAACGTTTACGAACTAGCGCGAACTATCTCGTTAACCGTTGAAACGATTGATTTTACGGAATCTTGCGGTCTATCCGAACAGTTCTCTTTCGACGTTTAAACGACGAGATCGCAATCGCCCAGGATGTACATAATGGTGACGATAAGTCGTATTTAACGATCGATCGATCGATCGATCGATCGATCGACCGACCGACCGATCGGTCCATCGATCTCATTGCAACGATTCAGACGTGCAGATATATGCGCAAGCAGTACTCGTTAAAATCATTTTAAAATCCTAAACTCCTATCTCTCTCGCCTCTCTCCTTTTCTTAGGTGCATACACCTAAATGATTTGTGAAATTTAGAGCGCAGTTATCTTCTCGATTTCGTCTCCGTCACGGCTTTCTGTCTTGAGATTTTTCTTTTTCCTTTTTTTTTTTTTCTTTTTATCGAAATCAAACGAGAAACGTGCGAATTGAAAAACCTATCGCTCGTTGCTCGCTCCTCGAGATTTAAGATTCGCTTTTAAATCTTATAAATTCGTTTTCTTTCGAAAGATTCTCATTTATCTTCATCGATTCATCCTTCGAAGGAGTCATCGATCTACCGTTTTAAGCAATTGCATTCGAAAAATATCTTTTCCTTCCGTTATATGTCGAAATCATTTGCGCAAGTTTGATTCTCGCGTGATTCAATAGTATTGAAAAAGGAATGATAATAAGAAAGAGAGAGAGAGAGAGAGAAAGGGAGAGAGAGAGGATTTATTTTTAATCAATCGATCGATCGATCGATCCAAACCCACTCACGGAGAAAGTCAATGATACTTCTCGATTATCTCGAAAGAACGATTTAAACGAAAATGATAAGAAGAAAAATTATTCGATTTGTTCTCTCAACTTTAATACAATGTTTCTCGAATATTCGAGAACACTCGAACAATTATCATAAGGAAATGCGCATCGATGTTCGAAAATTAGCTGTTAAGTACCCTGTATCATGGGAATAACTCGATACAGAACGTGGGAGTTGGAAGCTTGCCACACCTTCTTCTTGCTTCGTTGGAAGATTGCAACTGACTAGGGACGAGTAATCTCAAAGGCTCCGAAGTAAGAGGAACGGAGTAACGTCCCTCGAAAATATTTCATGAGAGTGAAAGCATCCGGCTCGCGATAATACGATATACGGTTGAACCACCTCCGGCCGTATAACGGAGAACTCGCAAACATGAGGTAGCTTCGATCGGTTCATAGGGATCGTGACGACTTTAAACTTTCGTTTAATTTATTGCTGTACCATCGAGGATCCCAATCAGGAACTTTCTCTCCCTCTCTCTCTTTCTTTTGCGGTCGAAGAATTGGGTTGATCGTCGAGTACACTACTTTTTTTTTTCTTTTCCTTCTACGCTGAAAAATAAGAAAAAAGAAAAAGAAAAAAAAGGAGCAAAAAGTATACGAACGTGTAATTCCGTTTGTATTTTAAACGGGCGAGAAACCTTTCGGATAATTTCCTAAGACGATAGCTACTTATCGTATCGTACAAATTATTCTATTGAACGAAATATCGAACGAAAGCTATCGGATTTTACAATTTGATATACATACCTGCTCATTTTAAACGAATAAGAGTAGATAAGTACGCGTGGAAGTTACGCGGATAGGTATGGTACTAACTATGACACGGATAAAGTCTATGACCACGACAATTTGTATAATGAGACTCGCTCCGGGAGTAATCAGAGGGCATTATCCAACGCAGTAACGTTGATCGGCACGAACGAGCATAGTTCTAATCTTCGTACAATACGTATCACAGTCTAACATTCGCAGCACTCACGTTCCATCATTTTTCTTTTTCTTGTTTTCTATCCAATACAATTATTGGCTTAGTTTACTGACAATCTCACCGAAAAAAAAAAAGAAATGAAAAAAGAGAGGAAGAGATAAACGAGAATTTAGAAATAATTAGAGAGATATATTTCGTGTTAGAAAGGGAAATTTAGATACATTTTCGTTTTACCGCCCGCTCTCAACTAACGCTCGATAAAACGTTCTACTATATTTCTTATAAACGATAATAATCAAAGAAAAATTATTCAAACGCGACGAAATTACCGGTTTTGGTACATATACAGCTTATACAATCCTCTCCTCGATTTTACTTTCTCCCAGAGAGAGTGAGATAGACTAATTAATTAAACATTGCCTTCGTTAAACTCTGATAAAAATTATAAAATTCATGGATCTTGCTTTTGGCTTACAGCAAGCAGATATACGTATATAACTATATAAATCGATTCGAGAGCGGAAGAACCTCTGGATCCAGAGTAACCAGTCAATACGATCGATATTAAAATCTATGGGAGAGGTCCTGTAAATAACGTTCGTGTATTTACAGAGATCGTTCGAGAAAACCAAAAGAAAAATGGAAATCGACCGAACAACAAATTTATTTCCGAACGACGATTCGCCTCGACGATTCTAATTCGTGGTGCTCTTTGTAGTTGGCACTCTCGCATCCGCTTTCTAAATCCGTTTCACCGACGAACTCGACTAAAATCACAATGACCACGGCCGGCAAACATCCTGTAGATAGAACAGCGGATAACTCTCTAGTCGTTTCGACTTTCGTATAAACGAAAAAAAAAAGAAAAAGAAGAGAAACAAACAAAAAGAAAAAAAAGAATCGGACACGTATGAAATAGATTTAAATCGCGAAACGTCGAATGATTTTTCCGGAACGTCGACTAAAATCTCGAAGCGTGACCGATGTATCCAGTGGACCAGGTTATTCATTGATTCAAACGAGCTACGTGTTCTGGTTTGTCTCGCTGGCTAAGATTGGCCTTGGCAATGTGGTTGGTATCCCGTGGTGGATATATAGGCTCTCTCAGCGTCGGCGGCTCGAGTTCGATGCCACTTTCACGATCGAAACTATATAATTATCCGGCGGTGCGATTCGATGCGAAACTCGTTTTCATGCGCTCGAATAACTAAAGAATAAAGAGGGAAAGGAGAAAGAGACAGAGAGAGAGAGAGAGAGAGAGAGACGATGCATTTCGCAGAACGACTTCGACGATTTTTGGCCATTCGTTCTGGCAAACTTCAAGGTCAAGCTCGGTTCTCAAGGCCCCCATACGAAATAAATTGGAAAAAGGAAGATGATGACACGGTCATTTATTTAATTTAGCGATACTAATCGTTCTAATGTCGAGGAGAATTATCTCCTCTTACGTGATCCTGTAATTTAGCTCAGATTATCAACGTTGACTGTTACATGACTCAACGTCAAATTATCACCACCGATCAAACTAAACGTCGAATTACGTCGTAAAATGAGATCAACAACAAGTAGATTATAATCGAGGAGGGAGCAAGACAGGGGAGGAAACCATGCGTTAGGATGATCTAAGATTCATACCACTCGTTACTCATCGATATATCTCTTTTTCGTGATTAGGCGAACGTCAGGAACGTGTTAATTTGACGTCGAGAAAACTCGTTATCTTCTTCTTCTTCTTCTTTTCCTTCTTTTTTTTTTTAACAGGATGTATAAACAATTTCTTAGACGATTCGCTAATTGAACGTCGCTTTTTGCTAACAAGTATAAAATACGTTATCTTCTGGCCAAGTAATTGCTTGTTATTCAAATAAATAGATTATTACGATCATTAATCGTTTCTTAGTCCACTAACATTAACGACTTCGACGACTTTTAATCGCCCACTCGATGGTTTCCCGTTCGTTTATAGTGTTTCGTTCCTTTCTTAGATGCTCGTAAATTCGATATGTTTTCTGTCTTTTTCTCTTTATCTTTTTTTCTTTCCCTTTCACACCTCCTCCCCGATCGATCTTCTTATTTAGAAAACGTCGAATCTGTCGAAACGTTCCCGTCGATCATTCGTTCTCTCTCTCTCTCTCTCTCTCTCTATATATATATATATATATATATATATATATATATATATATATCTTTCTCTTTCTTAAGGTAACATTATAAATAATATTTCGATAGCATCGTCGTCTAAAGTCACTCAAAGACATCGTTTACCAGAGATCGTCGCAATTTTCTCGAAGAACATTGCAAGAACTGTTGGTAATACGCGAAGCCAGATGAGCGAACGACTTTCTCTCTTCGTCGTGACGCGTCTAACTTCCGGGTCGCACGAGAGCGAGAAATTATGACGATGTATCGAGAGCGCCAGAATCTGCGATTTTCTCTCTCTCTCTCTCTCTCTCTCTCTCTCTCTCTCTCTCTCTCTTTCTCTCTTTTTCTAGTCATTTATCTATCTTCCTCGTTCTTCATTCTATGTAAGATTCGAACGTCTTGTCGCTTTAATCGATCGCTTCGTCGTTCGATGTTCCTTTTTTCTCTTCCCATTTCGTCTTATCGAAGAAAGTCAAAAGACGTAAGACAAGTTATACGATTCGTGAACGAAATCGATCGACGAAGATCAACCGAAGATAATCAGCACTTTCGATCGGATTGCGAAGACTTAAAGAGACCACCTGGCACGATTGATTCAATCTTACCAATGAAAGAAAACCGTTAGGTCGTTTCTCTCGCACGATTCAGATCTTCGATCGGTATCGTATCAATGACAAGTGGTAAAAAAAGAAAAGAAAAAAGAAAGAAAGAAAAAAGATTACTAGGAGAACGAGGAGAACCAAGGACAAGCTCGCAGCATCCTTGTTACAATTTTCTTCCTGTCGTATCGAACAAACACGTTGGCTGATTTGAAACACTTCGTCCAATGCGAGAACAAGGACGCCTCGATCATTAAAGTTCCCAGCTAAACCAATTAGCTTCGACACGAATACTAGAATCGCTATGCGTGTTTCTTTCTCTCTCTCTCTCTCTCTCTCTCTCTCTCTCTGTCTTTCTTTCTATCTATCTCTCTATCTATCTATCTATCTTTTTCTTTCTTTCTCTTTCTTTCATCGTGCACGATATTAATCAATGTCATACCAAACGATATACGACGAAGACTTCCAAGGAGACGACGATACGTTTCCTCAAGAAAATACCACCCTTTTTACGATACCATATATTTTCCAAAGGAACCTCAACGATCGCTATTTTTCATGATTGTCGTCCTCGATAATACCGACGACGATAATAATTTCACAATTATGTAAAAGAAACAAGTATACCGCGTATAACGTACTACTTTAATATAATTGCTAATGAGAGGGAAATGCAAATGTTGCTAAAGCGTGTCGATATTAATGATCGAAAACAACCAAGTACTTAATCTATTTCTTATTCTTGAAGAAAAGGGGAGGTAAAAGAGAGGAGAAATCTCTCTCTCTCTCTCTCTCTCTTTCTTTCTTTCAACCGTGAGATCTCCTTCTCTACCTCGTTAATCTTATAGATGCTTCTATAGATAGATTGCTTGCTCTAAGTGGTAGGTGCTCCCGAAATTCCATTCTTGGATTCCACGGATAACAAACAGTAGTCCAAGTTCCATAGTTAAGCTATTTGTCGTGCCTGACGGGGTCTTTTATTGCAGCAACCTGTAGCAAGGTTGGGTGCTCGTTGTTGGACAACAACGAGGGAGCCCTGAGCAAAGAGGTTGTAAGGAGAGTGAAGAAGAGAAGGAGAGAAGAGGAGGAGGAGGATACTGGTTTTACGAGCCTACTCGTTACATGGAAGTTCAATGGTCAGATCGGTATTAGACGACATGAGGCGGATTTAATGCGCTCCAATTCTTCTTGCAAACACAGACTAAACTTAACCAACGCGCATTCACGGTTCATTCGAAACATCCTACGCGAACGAAAGTGAACCCACCCGTAAATCGTCACGCTCATTTTCTATTAACTAATTTGCATATAAACGTTAAATGTCACAATGAAAAGAATTCGACCCAATCGTATGCGCATCGCCTCCGTCGATATAGTTGTTATTGGTTAACATGATTACATTGATGACGTCACGAAACACGTTTAATTTTTTTTTTTTTTTTTTTCAAAGCTTCGACGTTTCGTTACGACGTAAATCTTTGGATTATGAAAGGAGTCTCTCTCTCTCTCTTTCTTTCTCTTAGAAACCGAAATCGTTTCACTTCGACATCAATCACTCGCTCCCATAACCGCGAAATCGTTTCGATAGTAATAATAATAATAATAATAATAATTGTAATAATACTATGCACGTAGCAATACGCGTAGACCGCGAAACATTTTCTTTTAGTTGTTTTTTTTTCTTCTTCTTCTTTTTCTCCTCCTCTTCTTCTCCTCTTTCTTTTTCTTTTTCTTCTTCTCTTTTTAGTCATGTCCTGCATGATTTCAAGCGTAGAATATTGTGAAGTACGCCAAGCTGCGATATGTATGCAAATCGAGCATGCCCCGTCTGTGGTTTACGAAACGGTCCTCGTCATTTCTCGTTCAAAAGACAAAGCGACCGATAAAAGAGACTCGTTCGAACATATTTCATCCTTTCTTCGAGCTTACTGTTTGCTGCCAGAATACCGGTGCTCTCGACGACACGCGTAAAAAGGAAATAATTCATATCCCTTCGTGGGTCGGCTAAACGTTAAAGAAAATTATTGAAAGTACGATTGCTTGGTTTGAACATATCAGCAAAATTTACTATTAGCATAAGTCATATATATCTATTTAGATTTATGAAATAATTAACCGAGTTCTGTCACAAATACATGAAGTTTCTTTTTTCGAGTAGAGTAGACGAGATAGGTTGTACGATATATTATATTTTTCTAAATAACGTAGAACCAATTTATTCAAAAGGTATAATTAACAAGGGCCGTCTTAGAAAGTGCAAAAGTCGCACGATATTTGAACGAATCATCGTATCTAACGTACGTTAAATTAATTCAAGAATAATGAAAGTAGAAGGTAGGTCCCGCGATGTACGTATGTATATAAGTGAAAGAAGAGTACACGAATGGGTCCAAGTGAAAGCGAACGAAAAATGATCTGGTTATTGCGTGAAAGAACGCTTTCTTTCTTTCTTCCGAGCTACATACCTTCATTCTCATACGTGTATATATGTTTGTAAACTTATCGCGATCGTACGAATATAACACATTGCTTTCAATTACGTTGTAAGAATGAAGCCTTCTATCTTTCTCTCACCTCGAAATAGATAACGTAAGTGGATGATTCTAATCAATGACTTTTATTAACACGTCCCTTTCTCTTTCTCCTTTTCTTTCTTTAATAAAAAGTAATCAATTTTCATGCTATCAAACGTCCTATATTATTTTAATTGAGCGTATCCTATTAAAACTTTCCACTATCGAAATTACAATATACGAGTCCAAGAGTTGACGAACTTGGAAGAGCAGGTGCATTCGTCACGGCCAAGGTAGCCATGGTCACTCTCTACTTCTCCTTTCCATCCATACCAACGGGTTCTTCTCGTGTCTCGAACGTTTACGATGTTTATGTCTTCACGTAGAATCTTGCCAAATCACTTTCACGCGCCATGTCACGACGCTCGTGTACGTCCGGAATTTTCCGTGAACGTAAATGTTGCATTCGAAAAAAAATTCGAAGAACATCGGGAGAAAGAGGGAAAGAGAGAGACAGAGAGAGAGAGAGAGAGAGAGAGAGAGAGAGAGAGAGAGAGAGGGAGAGGGAGAGAGAGAGCGCTTCCTGATTGATATAACTTTCATGAGTTGATTTTTCCCTTAGGTTTCTTTCTTGTTGCTCTAACGACTTCCTTACTTTGCGTTTAGATGTAAAGGATGTTATATTTATAAATCCTTGAATACGATTATCGAGCCACACCGATATATCTTGCTTTCGATTGAAATATAGTTTTTAAATAAATAAACATGCTTGTTATGCCGCGTGCCTGCGTGACGAAGAATGAATGAAAAAGGAAAAGAACGAAAAAAAGAAAAAGAAAATAAAAAGGGGAGAAAAATATGATAAGTAATTCTATTTCTGTTTAATAAAACATACAGATATTATATATTATAGCAATGTAGTAACATTAGAACGGACGTATCGGATTTGTTTGAACGATAAGGAAGAAAATGGAGTTTACTTTTACGGCCGTTTCTTTTCGCTTTCGTGAGTATTTCTCACGAAAGAATACAATAAACGTTACATCGGCGAATGATGTATAAAGTCTTTCATAATTAGTGAAATCGTGCTTACGAGAAGATTTTTAAACTATAGATAATCAGACGTATTAATTACGTACCATTGAGAGACTCGAAGAAACTTTTCTTTTCTTTTTTCTTTTTTCCTTTTTTTTTTTTTGTAAATTAACAAGGAAATCCCCGAAAGAGGGATAACGCATAGGACGTTGCTAATTCCATATCATTTCCATCTCGATAATAGGTTTAACAAAATAACTCGTAATCCGAGTTAATGAAGCGGCGATAGAAAGCATAAGAGAGATTAGAAACGAGCGTAATGACGCAAAACGATTATCGGTTTCCTTCGAATAATTACTTCCCTGTGTGAAAAAAAGTAGCGAATGTAATAGCGCCATTAATCAAACTTATATATCAAGTTTTTTCTTTGTTATCGATCCTGTAATCGATCGATCGATCGGTCGGTCAATCCATCGATCGATCGATCGACCGACGGATCGAAAGAAACGAACAACACGCAGTGTAAACTAAAGTATGGATGAGTAATTCTCGACTAAGCGAAGGAATAAAAGATATTTATTCCGGTCTGACCAGAAAGAGAGACGCGGAGAAAGTGGCTTGGCCTCCGTGTTGGGTTCTCGACTCATCCAACTCGTCCGTGACTATTTATCGCACCTCCGATCGTTTCTACTTCTCTACACATGCGTAAGTACGTGTACCTATCCACAGAGATCTCTTCCCGATTCTGACTTTTCCTCTTCCTCTTCGAAGATTATGAATCCGTGAATCAGAGAATATATATCTACCGAATAGATTTGCTACGGCCATTCATCGTCCACTCGAAAACAACTTTCCTCTAATATTCTTCCATTCCTCGACAACGATTTACCTTCCATCTTTCCTGTTTTTTTTTTTTTTTTATTTTATTTTTCCTTCCACTCCATCGTATCTGCAAATCGTCTTACGATTAGTAAGCACTACTCGCTCTCTCGATATTATTTAACGTTTCGCTATAAATTATTTCTTGACGATTCCGTTTGCTTCGCTAACAAATGAAAAAAAAAAAAGAAAAAAGAAATGAAAGCAAATAATAACTCTTTTTAGATACAATATGATAGAATGGTGCAAGTTCGGACGTATCAGAGAACATATCAATTTGCAACGATCATGTTACTCGCCTGTTACGCGTTCCGAATACGGATTACGCGTTTTTGAAACTCTTTTGTTCATTGGCATAATTTTAGAAATCGTTTTTAACGTCGGGAATATCGCCGACGTCGTTCGTTAAATTATTCTTAAAGGTAATACGGTCTTAAATCCGTTGCAACATTCTCAACAACACGGTCGATGACTAATCGTCGTCGTAGCTCTTAGAAAAATTTTAAACGCTTCCTTCTTCGAAATTCTAACTTCTAAAATTTCGTACGTAACAAACGAAATAATTATATTCCAGGACGATGACTACGAATTTATTATTATCCCTATATATAGTAGTCAAAGAAAAAAGATAACAAAAAAATATATAGAACGAACCTGTAACGCAACGAAATAACGTATTAGGACGTTATAGTTTAGCCGATTGATTCACTCCAATTCGTTTATAGAGCTTTCTCTCTAAATGATAATAGAATCTCTTTGCTCCTCCCTCTCCTACCCTTTCCACTTAATTCGCGGAACAAATTGGAATCCGTTACAGTCGATGTCAGAATCCAATATACACGGTGGCACGTTCTTTCGAAAGCGATAACGCTCGTCCTGTCTCGAAATAGTTGTTACCACGATTTGCGGTTGAGCTTCCTGATAATGAATTTCTTTCTTTTATCGATCATTTTTATCGATTTTCCTAAAGTTTTCTCAAATCGATCGCTTTTCCTTCGAACATCTTCTTTATATAGGATATTCTTTTATACAATACAAAAGACAAGTTCATTCATTAATATTCTATTCTTTTTTCTAAATTCCTTCTTTTTCTATACTATATACTCTTCTTCTTATTTTTAACAAAAATATATTCAAAGAGCAAGATTCCAGAAAAGCACGACGATTTCCTTGTTTTCCAACTACCGTGTTCGACCGTGCCAAGAGAGTGATACCTCATCTGGTGATCGTTACAAATCACGCGTCCTTACTTAGGTAACACAGTCGGAGAATGTTTCATTCGCCATTTTCGTCGGATACGAGATTACGATCGTGAAGGTACGCGGATATTGACGTTAATCGCACGAAAAGGACGTTCGAGCGCAAGGCTGATGCATTTTCCGGAAAATGACTCAAGAACCGCGGAATATATATTTATGTTTCTTTTTCTACTTGATCTCAATGGATTGCGTGACGTGGAAACAGAATACTTCGAGGGATCGGAAGTTTCATAAATCGATACGGAACGATTAGAATGAATAAAAAATTATCCTTGTTCGTTAAACGCTCGATAAACTATTATAATTATTCTTTGTCGAGAGTTTACGTCAATGTTGAACATCGCATATTCTTATCTTTACTCGACCTTTTTCTTCCTTTTTTTTTCTTTTCTTTAAATTCCTCGTACATATCCTTACGAGATCTACGACTTTAAATATGTCTCCATGGCGCGTGTCTTTGAGGAAACAAAGAAAGAAGAGTTACACGCGCGACGATCTCGAAACGACAAAGAAAAATTATTTGAAAGATCGATAACGTCACTCGAATCGTACCGACTCGATCGATCTCGATCGATCGAAAAGGCGATCGGTGTTCGAACAAAATAGCAGTTACAAATAGCGCGTCCTTATTTAAGCGTTGACCGAACGGCGTTGGAGAACGTTTCTCGCCTGGTCGGTTCCTAAAGTTGACCGTCTGTGATCCTGAATCCAGAAGCCGAGCAAGGAGACACGTCACGTGTTTAAAAGAGAGAAAGACAGAAACGTGACGAGGAACGTGTTGCTTCATCGAATCAGGTCGGATTGCTTAAAAGGTGGAAGATATGAGGAACTGGCTTATCCGAGGTGGTACAAACTGGACGATGTCCGCCATTTTGTCGTAGCCTCTGATTTTACCTTTTCCACCTTTTTCTTCTTCTTCTTTCTCTCTAAGATCGTAAGGTTAAAACAAAAAAAAAAAAAATAAGAAAAGAAAAGTAAAAGGAAAAGACAAAGAAAGAAAGCGAACGATGTTATAACACTTGTTCTGCGAATTTCCAACTTCGTGGAACTCGCAAAATGTAATCATGAAATCGAAGGGATCGAGTTTAGATGGCACCCACTATTGGTTAGCACGTGGTAAACTTGTTAACCACTGGCATTTCGTGAGCACACTTTCGAGAAAGAAATCGTTGGTACTCGTAATTATGAAGGTGGTACTCGTTGCATTTCGAAAGTTCTCTCGCAGATAAGGCGTTAAGCCAGTTGAAAAAAGAAATAAGGCGATCCGTGGTATAGCAACAAAATCGTTGCTACGCCAATTTATTTTCGTAAGTGGTCTCTTAAGGAGACTTCCGGAATCTCCTTTACTTTTTCATTAAGCCGAAGTTATTAGACGTTCTAAATTAACCTTTTCAAACTCGTTCTTCATTCTTCTATATACTTAAGAACCCCAAGAGAATCTTTTGCAAGCGTATCTCCTACTATAAGACGACTTCTTCGATGGACCATCGTACGAATAACTCGTAGCTACATATTCTATTGTAAATATCGCGAAACGTTCTATTTGTCTCTTCTTGTTTTTGTTTTTTTTTTTTTCATCTTCCGTCGTTCCTCTCGCAGTTCTACGCATATTTATTTATGTATCCGTGTAATCCGATACACTATTTCTATGTTTACTTACGAACGTTTCCTTTTAAAGGACGAATTGAAATTATTTCCATAGATCTGAGATAATATCTCTCGTACTCCGTGTTTCGTTAATATATCCATACGTTAATATATCTAAGAACGAAATATCGATCTTTGCGGAAGTTTCAATTTGACTTATTTACGTTCTCGCGTATTAAATAAGTCTATAAATCGATGGGCGTATGTTGCCACATAAATAATTGACTTCTCAATGTAACGTCGATCCATTGAAGGAAGAAAAGAAAGAAAAAAGAGAAAGAAAATAAGAAAAAAAGAATTAAATACTTCCTTCTATCGATGAAATATATACGATATACGATCGTTTGACGAAATAATTTACATATCGAATTTTCGAACTTCTAAACAGTTCCAGCGATCATGACGCGTTTAATGACTCATCTAAATACTTAAATAAACATAAAGTACACCTTCTTGACACACGATATAATTATCTATACGTTATGTAAATTTATGAAATTGATAAATGATAATGAGAGAACATAAGTAAATGAATAAATTAAGAGATATCACGCAACACTCCGTCTTATTATATATAGCGATTAATTCACTCGTACTTCCGTTCGAGTTTTGCCTCTAGAACGAAAATCCATCGTGTTTGAACTCCCGCATGTAGATAGTAAAAGCGTACGCGTGCGTGAACGAGAACAGGTTGCACGTTTCGATCGAACGACTAAAAGCAACACGTGGAAAACAGCATAGCTTACGTTCATCGACGTAATCGGCCTAAATTAATCGAAAGGAAATTCCGGAGCACATCGCGTGCGACTCGCATCGTTGCCACTGATAATCTAACGAAACTTGTGCAACGATTTACTTTGCTGCGAGTATCAAAAAGGATGTGTTTCGTGTTGCAATAATTATCGGATATACATAGTTGATCTCGAAGCTGAGAAATGCATCCTGTAAAAATAATGACGATGATCTACATAATAACAAACTACTGAATAACAACAATAATAATAACAATAATAACAATAATAAAAATAGTAACAAAAAAAATAATTTCATTAAAATGTATAGACGGGAAGGAGCAAGAAATTTACATCACGATTCGAAGGATCTCTTAACCTAGATCTATCCGATCATATTCCTTGTTAAGGGTAAGTCTCAAGAGCGAAAGGATCGTTGCGCCACGATCAACATCAGCTTCCTGCGGTGGAAGTTCCAGCGCGCGTTAACTGCCAACGGGATCGCGGTAATCGTATCTTACTCGATATGGAGAACGCGCTCGTCGGTATGCAATTTAGGAAGGATATGTACGAGGTATCTATATATCGGCTTACTTTCAAAAGAGAATTGCCTTCAGTTTTAGTAGACTTTAAACACAGCGACAACCAAGCTAGAACGTGATCGACGAAGCTTCCTACGTTGCTAAGAACTACCAAGGTAGCTCTTTGATGTGCATTATGGAAGTTACGGAGACTTTACCAGATGTTACAGATCCGATAAAGCGGAAAACGTTTTAGTATCGCGAGTTGTAAGGTGACCAATTAGAGGTGAGCAAATTGCCACTTTAAATCGAAACCACGACCTTTCGTGATTTCAAAGGAATTAAAAGATAACTCTCGCCCCTATTCGTTACCGCCTTCTTAGAAACTGCAAGATCTTCTATCTCCTTCTCAGACAGCTTTAATTCTTACCTGAAGAACAAAAAAATAAAGAGAGAAATAGTTATTAGAGTTCGATAGAATAATTATAGGAATAACGCGGGTCGTAGAGTCAGCGAGCCTTATACCTCTTCGTAGGTCTAACGTTGTCTGTTATGTTTCCAGACGATCGCTCTGTTATTATTGAACGGACCAAAACACGACACGCCCATTTTGCTCCAACTTGCCGCACAAGTAAACAAAAGTCTTTCCAAATCGTTCGGACTAACCTGTGACTTTGCAATGACTTTGTAAACCTGTGTTATACATACTATATGTATACTTGAAAGTCTTAGGAATATAGACAAAAATATTCACGTTTATATTTTTCTTTTCTTCTCTTTTCTTTCTGTGTTTCTTTTTTTTTTTTTCTTTATAGAAGAAACTGACCTCCATAGATATATCGAATATTCCAAGAAGAACAGAGTAACAACAAGTACTACGTATGGATGGCAACGAGCGGCACGAATTGCATATACGAGAGCGTTGCAATAGGAAAAGGCGCTCTTCTGCGCCGACACGAAAGGCGCTTATCGGAACGGAGCACACGGAGACGACGACGACGACGGCAGGCGTCGTGTCGCAAGAGCAACCATGCCTTGCACTTTGCTCGCGCGCTTTCGTTTTGAAAATAATACTTTGCCGTATACGATCGACGATCAACGATCGACGATCGACGTTTTTTTTTCTCGATCGCGTACGAGGATTGCTATTCACGGAGACTAATAATCAGGTAACGATCGAAGGTACATTGGAGAGGACGAACGTCTGTAATATCTATAAAATTAAAAAAAAAGAAAAAGAAAGAATAGGTAAAAATGGGAAAGACGAAAGAAGAAAAAAAGGACTATGTAGATGGCAGAAAACAGAGTTAAGTTCGATTTGAATTACGATCGGTTGTTACTTCCAACATGTAAATTCTTTTAAAAGTAAGGTATTGCTTAAATTAGATAAATGTACGGTAGAACGACACGGCAAGCTTCTTTTAATGAGTCTTCAAAGGTTAGACGGAGCACACGACGAACTTCTTCCCTTGGGCAACAATAACACGAATCGTGCGGTTTCGAAACGTTCTGTGTAATCACGGAAAAGCCCTCGGAGCATTATTTCTTCTATTAAACAATTAACACCGAGATCGAGAATGTCTTTAGTTCACGGAGCAACGTAGTTGCTTATTTTAAGTCGTCTCTTGTCGAATATAAATTTCGTTTCGGAAACTTCAACGCAAGAACTGACGTCTCATCAAATGATTATGACAAGAATGAAAATACGAAAAGTCCAAGTAAGTATGTATCTCCACGTATAAATCAATTGTACGAACTTCAAATCGCTATAAAGTCTAATCACTAAATAATTTGATATTACCTGCTATATCATAAAGCGAAGATACGCGGTTGACGTACTTACTTACTTAGGTAAGTACTTACGTAGATATATATGTATATACATATGTACGTACAAGCTATTAAAACCGTATTCACCGATCGAAATGACTCACGAAAGCTCGATCGCGTTCTCTTCGATCCCTCGAGGCAGCCTTTGTCTCGCACCTGTTGCTCCTCGCGATACTGTTACGGCAGGTCATGGTTGCCGTTGAGGAGGTATAATAATTCAGTCTGCGTACACCTAACGGATGGACGAAGATCCAACAACGCAATCCTTGCCCGTAGCGACGTGCGTACGAGTTTTACCACGATGGTTACAAGCGGAATCGTTATTAGTAGAAAGCGTTCGAGAATAACAGGATTATAGTTTATGGGATCGCATATTAATCGCAGGAAACGGTTTAATCCTATTTGATACTATTTAGTACGGGTATCATTAGATTTTAATTATACGGTCAAACGGTCTTTTAATATACGTTATTAATGATATAAGAAATATTATAAAGTTACGTGATCTTTTAATGCAGATAGTTTTTATCGAACGATTTTGTAAAACGTGGGGCGATGAGTGTGTTTTTCTTCAATAAAGATTAAAAAATAATGGAAAATAAATAAATAAATAAATAAATAAAAACATGAATGAATGTCGGCGTCAGTGACGGTCATCATCGGTAATAACTCTAAATCACAAGGCGAACACATTTTCTCAGAACAGGAAGTTCTCAGAACCGGTGAAGATTAATTAATATCAATGAATCGATAAATCCGATTACTCCCATGAATAAGCGATGGAGTCTGTCTTGTGAAACTCAACTAACGAGACAACGTCAACGCAGAACTAACAATCAAACTTTTTCAATTAATTTACAGATCCGATACATGCATTTATGTATTTCCTACGTAATACCTACGAATATATATAAGTATTATCAGCATCCTTTAAGAAAGTCGATTTAAACAATCTTAACAATAGTTCTGAATAATTTTTATTTAATCGTACGATGTTCAACACTGTATCTGAGTCGTAATAAAATTAAATAAAAATTAAGAAGAAAAAATATTAAATCACGATAATTAAATCATTGGGACGTCGGATCGATATGTTTCCTTCTACGATATCATTTCAATTATAATCTAAACGAACTTCATAAATTTCGTACAATAAGATTTTTTGTAATTAATCTTATCGCAAAAGAAAAAATGAATTTTAATACGTGCATACACTGATAGATCGTCATCGAATTTGTCATTTTTTGTCGTCTAATCAACGACGATTCATCGAGAGATCAATTACGCGATTCGTGCAATAACCCGAAAGAGCTTTCTCGCTCGTCAAAGAAACACTTTCTAATGACGAAAGAGTGCATCATCGTTAACGATGTACCAGTCCCATCGATTTGTCCCGATACGATCGACGTACGTATTACCTATATGTAATAACGTTTCGAATCTCGCGTGAAAACTCGCCGACAGTAGTGTTCTTCGATCGTAAAATCTTACGGATATGTAACGTTGTTTTACGAAGAGAGATCCTTTTACAATGATAACAGTAATAAGTAATACTTTGTCTTATATAATATAATGGTTTTCAAAAAAAATGGAAATAGAGAAACGGATTGGTAATGACAGATTGGAAAGTGCGAAGGTAAGATTTTCTTAGATGGTACCTCGTAATCCGATCTTATTAAGGATAATTAAAGTAATTTCAATGCGCGAGAATGTATTTATGTCTAACACCCTTTACTCCTTAAGATTTAATTCGATTTACGAACTTGCAATGAACAAAATACGATACGGCTAAAAGACCACCCAAGTTGTTCGATTGTAAAACTTTAATTCGTATTATTAAAAGTTTCTAACGATCGGGGCACGATCTTTCTCTGTAAAATGGGAATCGTGACGAACGGACAAAACGCGAGATGATCGAAAGGAATTTTCTCAATCGACGTACGTTAATGTATATATATAATTTTTTTTATACAAGCTATCCGAACGACGCTAAATTATAATAACAAGTACCGATCGAATCGGCTCTAATTGCCGGCGGATAATTAACTAACAATTAAAATACCGCTCGAAACAGCGCGATTCTTTGTTATTGCAAAGCTAAATAAGTTTTATCGCACTTAAATAAATATTTTCTATCGTTTGGCAATGCTTTTACGGTTTCTACATGTTAGTCGGCCTTTGCATTCACGTATATTATACACGTATATATCGTTATACCGTTCAACTTGTCTAAGTCTAATTACTAATTGGTTTCAAGTGTATACATTAATCTTTGTTTTATTTAACCTCAGTGTCGATTCATTTGTCATCCTATCCACAGTTCTCGTGCCGACACATCGTTGTACCTTAACGTTGTCTAAATCTAAAGTCTATTTCGAGATACGCTTCGTTGGCTTTTTCTTTATCTTTATCTTTTCTTTTCTCTCCCTCTCTCTCAATCTTTTATTGTTAACAACGTCTAAAAGAGAAAGAGAAAGTAATGATTGTAAAATTACAAACGAATGATCTTCCCCCTCGAGTTCCACCTAGATACTCTTTCCTGGACCACTAATCGCCGTCTTCAGACGCTCGCCTCATGGTTGTGAAATTTCATGAACAAGTAAGTAAGTTAGTAAGTAAGTAAGTAAGTAAGTCTCTCTTCTCTTCTATCAGCAACGAAACGAGAGAGAGAGAGAGACCAGCTTCTTCCAAGTCGTACGTACATACACGAAACTTGAAATATCCATGACACGGTTTTACCGATCGTTTCCTCATATGACGACACTCGTTTGCTCTGGTTTCCAAACTATCCGTCGTCTACTTATAAATATACGACCAACGAAAGGGACGGATAGAAGACTCGTTTCGTCGTATATATTAACTTTCCAAAAGCGACGTAAAAGATTCTAAAAATAAAATATAAATATGTAACAAAAAAAATATAAATTGCTCTCTCAGCCTTCCATCTCCCTCTTTCTTTCTTCTTCTCTCACGAGCATAAGAAATCAAAATAGCCGAGTCCATTCAAAAATCATCATTTTTGTTATAAATATTTAAACGACGAATCAATTTCATACGTACTATTCTTTCTTTTTCTTTTTTTTTTTTTTTAATACTCTCACAAATTTTATGTATAATATTTAAAACGAGCTTGTAATCATTCGTCGGATAAGCCGTCATTATGTCTTTCTTCGTTGATAAGTAGTAGGAGAAAGTGAAATCCCGAAGCAAAGAGGAGGATCATGAGAGACTTTCAAGAATTTCTTTTTTTTATTTTTTTTTTATTTTGCACACTCCTTCGATTAGAAATAAAATAAACAGGATAATAATGCGCTCTACTTCTAATCCCGTAATCGTTGAACCAAGTTGGGATAATCGCTCCGGTCTCGCATGGATTCATCTTATTTTTGTATCATGTGGTTGAATTGTGCGTAACGTGATAGTTCAAAAAGAGAAAGAAAGAGAGAGAGAGAGAAAGAGAGAGAGAGAGAGAGAGAAAGTCTTTTCATTCTTCCTGAAAGCTTAATAACTCTAAATCACGAAGTAGGGAAGTTACAAAGCAAGTTAATGGATCGCAAATGAAATTTTCGTTTCAACGTAAGAAACGAAATAATTTTATAATAGTTAAATATAATCTCTTGGATTTAACGGTCTTAACGACACGCAGGGAGCACCTCTTGGATAGATGCGCGTCTTGTCCCTGTAATTTCTTTCCTATATCTCCATATATAGACGTACACGTATACGTACATAGTTACAAAGATACAGTATGCAAGTCGAAAAAGAGAAAGTATGTAATCCTCGAAGAGAGCACGTATTCTCGATTTTTTCTTTTTTTCAAGAAAAAGATGATGAGAATCATGAAATTGTCGTTCCTATGTCACCTCTAAATTAATTTCTCAGAATACTGTATGTAAGTATGCAGAAAATTTTATCCGTAAAAATGATTATCTTTCATTTCTTCCTCTTCCTATAAATTGGAAAAAGAAAGGAGAAAAAAAAGAAGAAAAAGATAAATTATTGAAAAAATAAATTTTCTTCTTTCCATTATAATATTGTACAGGGAAAAAAAAAGAAAAGGAAAGAAAGAAAAATGAAAGAAAGTCATTATTCGTTTTCTCTTGTTATTCATACGAGCTACCTGATATGAAACTTATTCCGAGATACACTATACGCTACACATAACTCTCTAGATGGTAATTACACCGGTGTCAGTCAGCCTATCGACAAGGAGCTGCGAGATCGCGATTAAGAGATCAAACGAAACACGGTAGCTCTACTCGTTCCAGCTGAAAAGAGAAGAAAAATGGGATCTTGAGAGAAAAAGAAGGAGAAAGACGAGGAGGAAGAAGAGAGAGAAGCATCGAAGGAGGTCGATACACGTTCGATCTCGATCGTTCGAAAAATGAACTTTCTCCGAAAACAACGATCGACTCCACTCCCATAGCGAAACTCGATGACAGCTTGTTCGTGATTAGCCAATCACCGAGGCGACACGAAACTAAGAGGTTTAGCAACTGCGATTCATGACACGATTCGTCTGCACGATCGGACGAAACGCGAGAATTTAGACGAGGACAACGATGATGCAGGACGACGACGATGATCATCTTGGATTCGCTTAGAACGTGTGTACGTGTATACGTGTATATTAAACAGAGAAAGGAAAAGCGAAGATAACCGTACCTAATAGCGTGTTTCGTTGTTACGAACCGTAATTAATTCTCAGTTGATCATTGTTCAAGCAGCTATGATCTCGCTCGAGAAGCTTTAGAAATGCTTCGGCAAACTGATCGATTTGCAATGGTGATAGATCGACGATAGATCTAGAAGCGTTTCTCGCACGAATAACTCTTGTATGTAACGAATTCAGAATAGCAGTTCCAGAATATCACTTTCCTTCGTTCCTTCGAAACATTATCGTCGATGAATTACCCACATCGTGAGACGAGGCGTGGGTAGTGTTACGAATGCTCGCTGAAATATGACTGACAGAAAGTGTTGCTTCGAAAGGAGCTCGCCGACTAAGCGAAGCGGAAAGAGGACGATTAAAGACGTCATCTTTATTCGCAACACGTCCGATCGTTCGTTCGCTTTGGATTTATCTAATTTGTTACTTATACCGACGACACATTGTCTCTATTTCACGGTAGACGGTGATGGACGTTGTCTGTTTGTTTACTGACAGTTCTTAATTCGATCGAATCGAGAGAAAAAAGCGACGTTTTCACGGAAGAAACACGGCAAACAAAAGGAACGGATAATGTCCTACGTCGTTACTTTTCGTTAAACGAAAAAAGAAGGCACGTTAGAAAGCGTTACACGGCTATTGTTCCGCGATCGTTCGGAAATCGTACCATGGTTCGATTTAATTAAGAACCTTAACAAAAAAAAAGAAGAAAGAAAAAACGAAGAAAAGAACAGAACAGGAAAAAAATTCAAACCGCGATCGGTGTCTCAATCGCGAATCGTGAACAACGAAGCATGAAAAAGATATTGTAATCGTTACTTTGGAAACATTTTCGTGTGACGGTCCACCATTGATTTCTCGGGGCGGTCATAATTTTATACAACATTTTTTTTAAGTCGTAAGAATCTTATGCTCCTACAAGAAAAAGAAGAAATAAAAAAATGATAATAAAAATCTTTTTTACTGTTTTTTCTTTTTTTTTTCTCTATTTTAATTGAGAAAGGCAAGAAGACTAAAAAAAAAAAGAAAGAAAGAAGAAAAGAGATATATATGATGCAAAAAAATGGTCGGGAGAGATTAAGAGGAAAAATGAAAAGTAAAAAGTAAAAAAAAAACAAAACGACGAAATACGTCAGATTTATTTTTAATAATAAAATGACTCGCTGAGCCGCGACATTTCTATCTTGAAGAAAGTAAAAGCGCCGTTGTTGAGAGAGATTAAGAGAGCAGATAGCGTGGCATCGTAAAAAGATTTTTATGTCAGTCTTTACGCTCTGGCTTTCCAACGGGAGCGCGTGAAAAATAATTTTCTTGGGTGTACGAGAGAGCAAAAGACCCCGGACACCTTCGATCGATTTAAAACGATACGTAAGAAAAATTTTATTGCTTACGACCGAAATGTTCGCCATGTTCTACCTACAACGAAGGTTTCACGCGACGACGCTCGTAACTAAGTACTAGCCGTACCTATACTTATAATTACCATCGCCATTGTTGTCCATCGACGATAATTTCGTAGTACGGCGTTACCGCAACGTTACGACAGTCTAACGCGCGGATAGACCGAAAGCAGGGCTTGCACTAGGTATTACAGTCTATCATTAGATACCGAGTTAGTTCTTTAGTAAAGTACGATGTAATCGGCCTTCTTATACCACACGTTGCCTTATAATTGGACAGAAGGAATATTTAAAGCCTAATTGCGCATTGGGGATTTCGATTTCGAATATCTCATGTTAGAGAGATAGACGGATAGATAGATAGGTGATATAAACAAAATATTCCTTTGGGTTCTCGCGATCTCGATCGTTCTCCACCTTATCAACCCTTCCTCTTTCTCTTTCTTTCTTTTTCTGCCTTGATTAAAATCGATTGTCATTAATAAATCTCACGAGTTTGCGTTAATTAAAACTGTGAATGGGAATTTTTTCACTCGTCTTTCCGTTTCCTAAAGTTTTGCAAGTGCTTGTGTTCTGCACAACGCACGTATTCGAGCGAATAATGAAATTATAGTTATGTAGATAGATTCTCGGTTGAACAGAATTTTATATCAAAGTGAAACTTTGTCGGGATTCTTCTCTCTGTCTAACTGTATGACTGTCTATCTGTCTTTCTTTCTATGTATGTATATATATATATATATATATATATATATATATATATATATACATATATATATATACGGTAATTGATGTAATTATCGTTGAGGCATTGGCACATATCTACGTACTTACTAGCAGATCCTAAGAAATATCAACAACAAAGTTCTCCTTGCATGTACATAGAAACGCTAGGTCTTTTCGACTTTAAATTCGTATTAATTAATGTCCAGCAATGTCTCATACATTGTGTCGCGTCCATCATGACGATTTATGAGTCACCTACTTTTCACTACTATTTATAATACCATCATTCCATTCGAAAGGTATATATCTACTTTCCAAGGGGGAATGAACTCACTAGATAAGTACTTACTTACGTATTTACGTCTCCTGAATTCCCAATTTTTCTTTAATCGTCTAGGATATTTCACGAAGGATAATGACCCTTTGAATTACGACTGAGATTTCACTAAATGAGATTTTCCTCTTTCTTTCGGTTCTCCGGAGCAATCTCGAAATCTTAAAAAATACATTCAATTTCCTCTACCAATCTTTCCCCCGATTGACTTTATATTCTAATCACTTTTAATGACCACTTTCGAGAACTCAGAAATGCAAACGAAGAACGAGGAGATCGATTTTATCGTCGTCATCTTACCATCTGCTTTCCGTGATCGCAACGATGAGATTGGAAATTTTCTAGAGGATAAGAAGAAGAAGAAGAAGAAGAAGAAGAAGAAAAAGAAGAAGAAAAAGAAGAAGAAGAAGATGAAGAAGAGAGAGAACGACTGAAATATCTGGTAGATATTTCTCGGTTTCCATCTGTCTTTCGTGCTTTTTCTCATACGGATCACCCACGAGAAGTCGTACACGTTGAAACATATCTTTTTTTCTAAAACTGTCTTTTCTATAACTAATCTTCGAAATGGAGAGAAAAATGTCGGATTTCTTTCAAGACAATAACAACTAGTAAGACGTTAGTTTCTCGCTTGATACTAATATGGCAGTTATAACAGCAACGAGTGAATTTTACATCCGGGTCGGTATACCGGGCGTGTTTCTTGCGGACGTGGTAAACGCACAGTTCTAAGAGGCAAACGCAAACTAACGGGAAATAAACTAATAACTGCCAGCAAAACTTCTATCTCTCTGTTTCATTCTCTTTCTCTCTATCTCTCTCTATTTCTGTTATTCTAACCGGACGTAAGAGATTCTTCCTATTAACCATCGTAAATTATTTCCTAGGAATAAAAATAATCGGAATATTAGCGATGGAAAGTCTACGGATCACTGTTACGCGATACGAACGGATTTCTCGCTATGAAAGAACTAAGTAGATAGGTAAGTACGTACGTACATATGTATATACATAAACACATGGATATACACATACGTGTACATGTGGCAAGATTTCACCGAAGAGTCAGATCGTACCGTGCAGATATAAACAAATTTTTTCTCCTCTTTATTTTCATTTCTTTCTTCTCCTTGAGTAAGGTCAAATGCTTTTGCGCGATCCACTCGAGAAAGCTACTAATGAATCTGACACGATACTACGAATGTGTAATTTATATTATATTTATATTGACATTTTTTCGTACGAAAGTCGAAAAGAAAGAAAGGTCAAAAAGAAAGAAGAGATAAAGGAAGAGAGAGAGAGAGAGAGAGAGAGAGAGAAAGAGAGAAATAAAAGGGAAGACGATTGGCTCTGAGAATTTTACGAGCGAATTATAACGTCGCGTTCTGCTTCTGCGCGATCTCGCATGCTTGCTCGACGGTACACAACCTACCCGGAAATCGAACAGTTCATATCTCTTTCTTGTATCTACGGTGAAACCACATAAATACATATACGTTGCTGCCGTCAGTGTGCCTATTCTTCTTTAACGGTAATTCATGGGAGGTACCAAGAGAGAAAACACGTGGATTCTTTTGGAACTTCTACAAGAAACTTATGGGACTCGACCAAGAACGTTGAAATTTCATTGGAATTTCGTAAGTATTTTATTGTACGACAGACGAACAAATGAAACAATAATGAAATAACATAGGTACGATATACTTTATGAACTACCAATCGTCTTATGGCTCTATAAAAATGAAGGAGTCTTTTAGTCGTCGAGAAATTTGACGAATGAATAACATTTTTATTACGTACCATGGCGAGACACCGCGAAACGATTTATGTGTTCGTCCAATAAAGAAAAATACAGACTACGTCGCAGCACTTAAACGAAAATAAAGGAATGGCTGTTAAGATTTATCACCGAATTGCGCTAACAGGAATGAATCGCTCGATGAGATCTTTCTAGGTAGCAATTAAAAGCAAGTTTATCCGAGCGTGCTATTTTGATCGGTGTGAAAAATGTCCTTTTATATACAGATAATCCGTGTATCTCGATTTCTAAAAATTTTTTTTTAAGCTTAAGCTTAAATGTAACTATTGGTTTTATTGAAACTATAAATCGATAGCGTATATATATATATATATATATATATATATATATATATATATATATATATTATACATATTTATTTATTTATTTTAAATATGTTAAAGCAAAAAAGTTCCTCATTTTTCTTAACTGTCCAATCCTTATTCGATTATGGTTTCTAATAATATCTTGCAATTTTACGTTTAACTGTACGTATCTAGACGTCCAATGCGAAGATCATTAATCTAACGAGTCTTATGCAAACAGTAGAAGCAGTCCAACCACGATATCCCTTCTCGGATTGAACGTACACGTACATATGTATGTGCACTCGCATTCTCGAACTATGACACGTTGAGCGACGTATGCTCTGTTCTGGTACGTAAATCCGCTTGGATGTAAACGCCACGGCCTCTTGTCTCGATTCGAAGGGTCTCATTAAGCCCTCGTCTCTGTACGGGTACGTGATCGCTCTAAGGGAATTACTCGTTAATTGATTTTACGATTGTGGAAGGGGATCGTTCGAAATTAAAGATAAATCCTTACTCATAGAGTAAATTATGTTGCGTTTTTTTTTTAGGATATATTAATGCGTAAACTTTCAAGGCCTCGTGAGATCAAAGTGAAAGAACGAAGAAAAAGAAAGAAGGAAAAAAGAAAAAGAAAGGAAAAGAGAAAAAAGACAAAGTTAATATCGTGGTATCATTTTCGAACTGACCGACTATTATTTCTATCCTTCACGATCACGTGGCATACCACCATCGGTGGCACGTACGCGATAATTGCAAAACGATTATACATGCTTGAATTCAAAGGTAAATCTCATATTTTCGGAAAATATTATTTCGAATTTATTGAAGCTCACGTATTAGGTGTTAGCATGAAATTAAATTAATACGATTAAATCCGATGTATTTCGATCGTGGCACACGTTCGTCGAACCCTTCACCAGAGCGTGCAGGAAAGCGCACGCGCTTACGCACACGCACCTCCGACGTGTCGCACGTGATCGATCGATCACGTGCCTCCTCGATCTGGGACGTTTGCTACCAATTGGAAAAAGGATTGGTGGCAGGTCTAACGTTCGTTCTTTCGTACCTTAGCTCGACCGGTGGGCGTTCTTTCTTCTTGTCGAGAGCTCGAACGAACGTATCTATCCATCTGTAAGCGTTGGACGTGCCGACGATTGCTGAAACTTCGTTCCGATACCGAAATGGTCCCTGACTCCCGAGTTTAGAAGGCGAATGAAAAAAAAAAAAAAAAGAAAAAAACTTGTCCTGCGAAGCACGAAGTCGCCGTTGAGAAATAAAACGCGGTTTACTCTTAAGAGATATGACGTTACATAGACGTAACTTTTCTCTTGGACATTGTGTTTTCTTTCTTTTTTTCTCTCTCCCTCTCTCTCTCTTTTATTTATTTTTTTCTTTTTTTTCACATGGTTCTTTCTTTTTTCTTTCGTATAAAACACGACGCATTCGTTCGAACATAAGCAAGTACGTATGTACATACGTATGTACGTTTGGATTCTTTATCGCTTGAGTATAAAGAATTCGAAGATAGATATCCATGATCAGATTCGATGGGATCGATATCCACGCCATTCTTGACAACCACCACGATAAATCATTCCACCGAACGATAACGTGGCTTGCAAAAGAAGAGAGAGAGAAAGAGAGAGAAAGAGAGAGAGAGAGACCTCAGTGAAATTCGATCGCTGGCCAAACCGCGATCCGTTGAAGAATTTGTGAAACGATCAATGCTGTATCCAACGAAATTCGAAAGAAGGAGAACTCGACGAAAGCGAGTTAAGATTTTACGAGATAAATCGTTGCGTTCAGTCGCTCCTATCGGTGGCACAACTTACTTCTAAGTACGTAGTTTTACGATAGGCTTCGATTTCAGACTCGCGAAACCGAACTACGCACGACTTTTTATCGATAGAAAGACTGGTATCGATCCATCGTATTTTGCTCGTTGGGTGAACTTATCGTCGGCTTTTATTCGTTAGAAAAAGTTCGATCGCTTTCGTCGCAATGCCGAAATTACTTTCGAAAGAAATGTTACGAGTTTGGAAAATAGAAAAAGTTACTGTGATCATAGTGACTCGGTGGCACAGTTTATTTCTTTTCCTTTTTATTCCTATTACTTTCCGTTTGAACAAACGCGATTACGTTTCTAACCAAGAATATCGTCACGCGCCATTGCTACGCTCCTTTAGCGAGAATTTATTCGTAAATTGATTAACACGGTCTGATTTTTAGTCATTGAATTATAATATCTTCGAGTGTAACGAGTGTGGGAGGTCTGATTTATAAGCGTAATACCATAAAGGCGGCTACTATTTAATATATTGTCTTAACTGTAAACAGTGGCTTACGGAGTTCGTGATTGTTACTACCTTTGGTGTCACGCGCGAATGAACCTTAAAACATACACAGACCGATTAAAAATAATTTCAGTTAAATCGACAAAATATTCGATGAAGTATCTATTTAAATATATGTATGCATTCGTTAGGAATCGTTTCGTTGTACCTTGTTTTTTCATTGATATTAAATATCTCAATTATCGCGATTAGAAGTAGAGAAAAAGATTTCGTCTAATATCCCTTTTAAATGTACCTTTGCAACATGGTACTGTATCATGATCGACTGCAAGACATAACAAAAGACCAACGATATATATCTGTGTATATATCGATTAAAGACTTTCGATATCTCTAGCGGCTCAGATCATTGTCTTATCCGACGTGGGCTTTGATAAAGAACGCTGAAATCCTTCCTGAACAATACTGATTCTTTTTGATCTATCCGATCGGCGAGGATCGTCGAGCGTATCGATCGATAGTCGATCAAGCGAGGAGGGTTAGAGTTAACCGAGAGTACATAAATCTCTTAGATAGTTTTTACGGTTCCCTCGAGGAGACAGGAATTGCGAACAATGCAACGTGCATGACATTCCATAGGTTCGACTCAAGGACCGAGTTGCTAAAGTACTATGTAAGGTCTACGAGCCTAACGTAAATCTCTTGTTGAAAGAAAGAGAAAGAGAGAGAAAGAGAGAAAGACACAGAGAGATAGACAAGTTCCTTCTTTCTCCCCAAAATCGGTGAATTTTTCGAATCTTTGAATCGGATGGGAAAGCGATGAATCGAGTAGGTACAAATGCCGATCGTTAGGCAAAACATATCACAGTGGTGGTAGTATCCTTCGAGCCAATTAAAGGTGCTTGAGAACGAGGATAAGCGTGCTCGACGTTCCTTCTTTTCTCTCTCTCTCTCTCTCTCTCTCTCTATATATATATATATATATATATATATATATATATATATTCCTATTGAATCTTTCTCTCTCTTTCTCTTAATCGAAAGAGTAGAAGGGTCCTGTAAAAAGAGAAAATCGAATCATTAAAGATAGAGAAAAAGAAAGAAGGAAATATGAAAAAGGAATGTGAAAGAGAAATGGTGGAAGGTGTTTAGATCGCGATGACTTTTACAGACGGTCATCGAAAGAAACGAGTCACGAATAGTTAGCTCGAAGAAATATTCGATTCAAGGACTTGGTGAACTCGCGAGGGAACGTTTAAAGTTCACGACGCTCACGGCATTCGATGCAACGACCCGAAGTGTCATGCCGTGCCATATTTTTTTCTTCGTGTTAACAAACGCCATAGAAGTTACAACTGCGAAGAGGCACGCGATATTCTCTCATCTCTTTGATATAGCAAGGATTTGCGTTCTAACGTTTGCGACTTTGTTATCTCGGCATTACTGCCAATTAGCTGCTTAGCTGTGAGAAGGATTACGCGGGTCACGAATCACGTGACTTTCAATGATATTTTTTTTCTTCTTCTTTTTCTTTTTGTACGAGTTAACGACGTGTCTTAAAATCGTCCCTCTTTTTCTCTTATTAATTAATGCCAGAAGAATGATGAGTTCACTTGACGACATAATTAAGACGACGTTACGGTCTACTTCGGTAGAACTAACGAGCTAGAAGATTAGAATCCATTTCTTTTCTCTTTTTTTTCTCTCCTCCTGATTCTCTCTCTTCTCTCTCTTTCGTTTATTTTTTTTTTCCTTTCCTTACGTCGATACTCTCCAAGAAGCTTATCCGCGTTGATCGTTTTGCAAGCCGTTATAAATCCTCGATGATACTTTATTGCGCGACGGGCTCTAGACACACTTGAAACCGGAGCCTATATCCTCGTATAATTACAAGAGAGTACTATGTGTAGCAATGTTTGTTGGACTTGCTCAACTCGTCGTAGTTTCCCGCTGATCTTCATGCGATTTCTACGTTGCGACTTATTCTCCGATTCTTTTCCGTTTATGTTATCTCCTCCTTCAATATTTCGTTTTGTTGCTTTTAATAATTACATGTGCCAAAAAGGAGAAAAGAAATATAAAAAAAAAGATAGAAAAATAAAAACAAAACAAATAAAAAAAAAAACAAATAAAAATGCTCGTAATCACGCGCTAGAGTAATTATACATGTAATCGTAGTTGGAGCACGTATCATGCTTTAAGAAAGTGCCGATTCATCACGGTAATAACGAAGAAAATAATGAAAAGTTCACGTTCTAACGATCGAAAGATAAAATTGAAAAAGAAATGAGGGGGAAGAATGAACTTTTATAAAAGCGGACAAATCTGGCACGGTCGAACGCATTCGAAGCACCTTGTGTTCGAATTTACGATCGATCAAGTCCGCGAGAGCGAATAAAAGCGTGCCCACGGTGGCAAACGCGCGTGGAACGTTCTCCGTGTACGTAATAAATAAGCAACGGAAGGGTAAAAATACGATAGAGCCGAGAACGCGACGCCGCTTTAACTGTGTGCTTGCGAAAGAACGATTTTAGTTTTTCCATTTGAGACAACGGATGCTTTTTTTCTTATCGGCGCTTTATTGTACACAGCGAGAAATATATAGGATGTGGCGTAATACGCGAGCGTAACTTCGAGGGTGGATTGTACGTAATAATGAAAAAGAACAAAAATGTAGTAATAAAAACGTTTCTCCGAATCTGACGAATTTTCTTTTTTTTTTTCTAAATTATGAACACTTGTCATAGTTTTGGAATACGTACGTGGACCGTCCTGATAATTATTAGCCGCGCATTATATCTCATATATACATATAATATATATATATGTGTGTGTATGTGTGTGTAAGTATGTAAGTAGATTGTACTATCGCTCTGATTCGATATCATACAAATGTACCTATTTGCGTACGCACGCCCGCACCTAATATCCTTACTCGTTTACGCTTCATTTACTAACAGATATTATGCTCAAATCGAAAGGTTGCAGGTCCTGTTAGAAATTCCTCTAATAAATTTTCAACGGTATAGATTTTCTCATGGATGCTCTTAACGAGAACATTTTGCCAGAGGAAACATCTCATCATGTCAAGAGATACTCGTACAAAGATAATTTATATCATCGTATTTACTAACATAGTCGGAGGAAGATAATGGAGGGTCGCGATAACGAGATCGTTTCAATTACAACGAATGAATGAGCGTGTATAACCCTTCTTATAAATTATCGATTTCCATTTACGTTAAAAATTTTTTATATGCGAAATATACGAACGAATTAGTAACACCTAAATTAACATAATTTATTACGTTATAATACGATACGCTACGAGAACATTTTAATGCTGCGTTTGTTTTTGTACATTAAAATAACATCGTCTCGTAATTCAAGAAATTCTGCTAACGTTTCGACATTTCTATACAGATAAAGAAAAACGAGAGAGAGAGATAGAGAGAGAGAGAGAGAGAGAGAGAGAGAGAGAGAGAGAGAGAGAGAGAGAAAATGATATTATAAATTGGCGATATCCACAGGGCTTTTACTTTCTAAGGACCTTCAACTGATTTAAGACGTATTTGAACTATGATCACAACATACTTACATACGTACCTAATGTATATAAACGATCGCATTTCTTAAACAACATATAACACACGACACATTTCATAAACAACATACAACACAGCACAATAACCTTCACGAAAATAAAAACTGTCGTAGCTCTTTATTCCCTTCTAGGAAAACAATCTATTAAACTCTTACTTGGAAACACTTGTAAATTCGCGTAAAGAGTGTAAAGAACACGACCTTGCCTCGTTATCAGAAAGGACAAAGAAAAATATACGATCAAAACAACTTGAAACTTCTCGAGAGAAACTCGCTTAGACTTGCCAGTAAGTATCTTGCCGTGTAGTCAAGAAGTACGGAGGTATGTATGTATTTAGAGAAATATTTTTACGGTTTCGTGACCACAAAGCGTTAAAGATAAAAATAATTTTAGCTTATTCTCTTTCTTGTCGTAAGATCTGCAAACTGATAGAGATAGAGAGAAAGAGGGAAAAGAGCGACCACTCTTTTTTTTTTCTTTTTTCTTTTAATCCGAAAACCACGTCCAAGTTTCTTCTTATTGTTAAACCATTTTTCATGTCTCTCACGCGGGACACTCTCGCCTCTCACATATTTTCCTTTTCCTCTCACCATCGAAATGCGCGACGCCTTTGTAACGAACAAAAAGCAATATATACCGCACCACCGCCGCTCGATCGCTTCGAACATTCTTCTTTTCTCTTTCTCTTTCCTTATATCCGTTCGAGTTAATTGAGAAATAAGAAACGATTTTCCAGCACTTAAAAGGTATTACTTACGTACGTTCGTTCGTTCGTTCGCCAACGTTCGTTGACCTAGAAATAATTCGCTCTTTACGAAAAACAATGAGAAGAAAAAGATATCTACAACCACGAGATTGTCGCTTATGCCTTTCGATGCTTACAATTAATCTCGATAGTTGCAAACCATCGTCAAGGAAACCCGACTATACCAAGTAGTAATACTAATTAAACGTGTACGAGAATCGACCACGAATCACGATCGTAACTGTCGTAAAACGAAGCACGATTTGTCACTCGTACTCGCTTTCCGAAGAGGTAAAAGTATTCGATCGTTGGCTGAATCAAACTTATTTTATGGGTTTTCTTTCGGTCAACCGACGATTTATTTGCGGTTATTTTATAAGCAAGACGAACGAGCATTTACCAGAAATTAATTAATATTCATTAGGTAAATGCGCTGCATCTCTGAGAACAACGATCCATAGCGTAATATTGATACTAAACGATCGTGGAAAATCCGAGGATTAGAATCTAATCGATTCGTGATATTATTCCTAATAGATTCTTTCAATCCATAGATTAATTAAAACCTGAACGCGAGTAGTGAAATATATCGAATTAACTAATGAAAGATGCTGCGTGTGTATGCCGCATAAAAAAAAATCATTTACGTAGCAAAATTTATTGCTCGCTCTATTCCTTGTAACAACAAACAGAAAAAAAAAAGATAAAAAAAAAAACAAGAAAACATTTACGCGTTTATAGCCGCTCGTTAATTTTCATTAAAGACCGATATAATTACTCTGCTCGTAAAATCATTTCTCCCTAATTCGATAGCGAACGTTAAGACTTACACTTTCTACCAATTTTATTCTTGATTTCGAATCTTAAAATTTCCTCTTAAAGTTGTTTTCGTAACTCGATTCATCCAAGCTGATACTCGCCCACGATCATCAGCTTATAAATTTGGTAAGTTATCGCCTTTCGCGCTCTTTATCCTTTCACAATGGAATGTCGTCTTACAAGATGTCCCAGAAAAAGATAGAGAAAGAGAAATGAAAAAAAAAAAGAGAGAGAATCCTTTCGTCGTGTCGAAAGTGAAAGAGAGAGGGAGAAAGAAAGAAAGAAAGAAAGAAAAAGAGAAAGAGAGAGAAAGACCGTGGGTGCGAATTTTTCGAATGCTCAACGGCTTGCTCATTGTCGTCTTCACCTCTTTGTTCAGGTTGAGCACGTGACGATCGTATCCTTGCGTTCAAGGATGACTGGAACATCGAACTCCAACGTCACGAAAAACCATGATACATTTCCCTCTTTATTTACGTTCGAAAATGGTTTAAAGAGAGCGTTCGATCGTATCGGGTCAACACATATTTGAGTAATTTCCGCTCATATAATCGGATCAACGCCTAATCTGACGACTAAGACAAGAAGTTAGTAACGTAAAGGGAGAAAAGTCTGTATATCGGGAAGTTCCTTGATGGTGAACGCGTCTTATACGAAGAAGACGAACAAGGAATGATCCCACGTAATCTCTCAATTTCACTCTGATCGCGCGAGGTGAACGATGGTTTTTTTTCTTTCTCTCTTTCTCTTTCTCTCTCTCTTTCTCTGTCTTTCTTTTTTCTTTCTCATATCATGTCTCACGAAGCGACAGCACGTTCTCACCACCGAAAATGGTTAAGCTCTCTTAGAAAACTCGTCGTTGAAATTGACGTAACATAACGCTAGCGAATATAGGTATATAATTAAAATTACACTAGTTTTCATCTCGAGGGGATAAAAATGACATATTTATCATTTTTCTCTTTCTACTTGTCTACCTCTGTCTATCTGTCTGTCTGTCTGTCTACTTCTCTCTTTCTCTTTCTTTTTCTATCTCTAACTTTTTCTTTTTTTCTTTTTCTGAAATAAATCAATTGTCGTTTCGAGAACGAACGAAAGAAAGATCGACTCGGAAATAGTGCTCGAACTCTTACTGCTTTTAGACGATCGACAGGGAATAAGACCGCATTCCTATCGTTGAACAGCCCAACGTCGGCTTTTCTCTAAGCGCTCAATAAAAGTAATTACTTATTAGGCGCGTTGTAAAGGCCGACCTAGAAAACGGACTCGCTCGGTTCGTATCTTATAACGTACTTGGCCGACACTTTGAACTACGTACGCTTCCTAATGCCTTCAACTCGTTTTTCTTATATAAAAATGTCATATATGAGTAATATAGAGAGTAAGAGAGAAAAAGAGAGATATGTATAAGAAAAGAATCTCGTTTGAATTTTCTTGACGACTTTGGAGAAAAGAAAAATAAAGAAAAAAAAAAAAAAGGAAAAAAGAAGAAACAAACATTTTTTCGTGATGTCAATGCGACTTAATTTGCAATTGATCATTAATACCATTTGTCATTACTGTATTTGTCATATAATCTTATATACCTTATGAGGATCTATAATAAATATTCCCATTTGTGTAGACAAATATATCTATATTGTATTAATCACGGTCATGCTTCATAGCTAAAGATTTACAAGTGCCTATCTATCTATCTATCTATCTATCGACCGACTTACCTACCTAGCTAACTACCTATCTACCTATCTACCTACCTACCTACCTACCTACCTACCTAGCTACCTAGCTATCTATAAGAAAAATAAAAAAAAGAAAAAGAAAGGTAAGAAATCTTTGCGGCTAGTCGGAAAAGGAAGGAAACACTTAGCGTTCCGCGGTTAACCCGTCGCGACACTATCGCGTTCCCTTTCGAGCTATACACTAGCAAAGGCCGGTGCCTTGCGTGAGCACGTGACCACGTTGCACCGTGCGTCACGTGCATAGAACGGTGCACCGGCCGCCACGCTCTCGAGCACGTGAATTCTGTATAATGGTGCACGAGGGAGAACGCGATTTTATGGCGCGAATCGAGCTCACTAAGACGACGACAAAGATCGATATACGATTGGTACATACATATATCGAATCACTGAAAAACATTCACGAGCGTTCTCACCTCGTAGTTGTCTTTCAGTTTTCGCCCGAAAGCGCGATCGAGAACTACCGGACAGTAGGAAAACGTCGAGATCGACGTTGATCGAACGTCAGAAGCCGCTAGAAATCTAAGGCACGTTCGTTGAAACGTGAAAGAAAAAGAAAGAGAGAGAGAGAGAGAGAGAGAGAGAGAGGGAGGGAGAGAGAAAGATAGCTCGATGTCCTACATATGTCCATTGGATTTCTATTAGACTCCCGAGGGTAGAAACAACCACATCTATTACGTGTGGATGCATGATAGATCGTGCAATATATCCTAACAATCCGTAATATAACCGAAACGAAAATCATTAAAGTCTGTTACTACACGTCCATTTAATTACTTAAAAACGTTCGACCCGATTAGCTATTTCTTATCCGCGAATTTCAACTTAGGTATTTCATTCCCGTGATATTACGGATTAGCGAGGATTAGCCGTGCGCAATAATATGCGTGGGTATATGTGTGTAACCACTTTCAACTTGAGCAAACATTTTTCTTTTTAACGAGAAAATACGAGCGTAGATTTTTAAAATATTGCTAAGGTATCATTGTTACGTTGACAAGATATAATACGCGTTATGTGTTTTCTCTTTTCTTTCTTTTTCTTTCTTTTTTATGTCTTTTTTCTTTTTTTTTTTCCATATAAAAAAAGAGACTCGGAGGAAAGAAAGAGTGTTGCCTTTGGCGATATATGGAGAGCACTGGTTAATGTATGGTTCATAATTGGTCGCAAAGAATGTTTCTATTTATGAAAGGATCGAAAAAGTTTGTTACCGGACGTGTGCCGTTTCGCCCCCATCCTCTTTCCTTCTTTCTTTCTTTCTCTGTCTCTGTCTGTCTCTCTCTTTATCTCTATCTTTATAGGATCTCGAAATTACGAGATATATCAGCGTACAAAACGTGATACGATTTAACGACTCGACGACTGTTAATTGCTCGACTCGAAGCTGGATTCGAATCTCTAGGGGTTACTCTGCTCTTATAACGTCGCGCTTTGCTACGATTAACATACGCCCTGCGGACTTTAATAACACTTTCGACGCTCGAACTGTCGCTCGAAAGTTGACGTTTAAATCAACATGATTCCCACGACGATCGCATTAGAAATTGAATTTTTCCTTTTCTTCTTGTTTTTTTTTTTTTTACTTAGGACATACGACATTTCGTGTTCCACGAAAATCGATACCGGAAGATCGAACTCGATCTCGTTTCTGTCGTCGATTTCGTTTTACCGTAAAAACAATGAGCGGGTTAATTAACGAGAATTTCTGTGAATTCCTTTCGACGTATAATACAACGCAAACTGGATAGGAAAAACCACGGAAACTTGATCGAACGATCGCTAAGTACTGAAACAGGCTAATAAATATGGAATTAATATGTGATCTTTCTAATATGTATTCTGTATGTATTTACGCGTTTCGTTATAAACGAGAAAATATAAATGGACATTTTACGGGAATCTCTTGATATTGCATTTTTGTATAATTAGTTACAACATTAGGTATTCCGATTGAAATAGGTTCGTTAAGAGATAAAGAAATACCTTATATTTCATATTATATACAAAAAGATCGATCGGATCGAAATCGATAAAATCTTGAAAGAAATAGACATGTATAATATTATGGACGAATGTCGTAAAACTGAACTTCACGCCCCCATAATTATTGAAGTCGCCGCGTAAAACCAGTTAATTAGATATCACGTGCCAGGACAAGGAACAGAATCAGTGTCAATGACGGGAAGTATAGTTGGTGCAATGTAAGTACGATCTTTTCAACGCTGTACCATGGACAACAAAAATCGCTATAATATAAACCTTGCAATTATTCCCATGTGTCATTTCTAACAACGCTTTCTCCAAAGCAAAGACCGAAGACCTAACAATTGTTTTTGTACGCGTATGTGTATCTGTGTGCGTCATTTTTTATGAGTCAATCTATGCTCGGTCAATGTCAATGTCATATATATCTTATTAATAATAATTATAACGCAATTTGATAAGATAAAAGTACTTCATTATTTTCACGAAAATATGTATAAAATAATTTAAATATCAACATTTTACAACATATCGAATTACGGGACAGAATATATGTCCTTTCTAGGTAAAAACGAAGATGTTACCCGTAGAAACGAGTTTGTCGTGGCCTTCATGGACCACATCACGGATGTATAACGGCTAAAGAAGACGAGCTTCGTCGATAATTGACAAGACGCTGGTCGCGTGATTTCAGACGATCGGCCGAGTCCACAAGCACGTGACTTTTCCTTCGATGGTTTAATCCGTACGAGGAAAAGGTTTAACAACGTACTGTTTCTCTCTCTCTCTCTCTCTCTCTCTCTCTTTCTCTCTCTTGTAGCTCTCTTCGATCCTTCGCGTATACTGCGACCTTAAAGACGGCACGTGCAAAAGCACGTGTATTCACGTGCCACACGTGATTCCGGTGCTCTCGCTCGTCGAAGAAATTAAACTATTATTATTACTATTTTTATTATTATTATTATTATTATTATTATTATTATTATTTTAATTTTTATTTTCTCCTTTATTGCTCCACATCGTCGTCACCAAGTCAATTATTCGCACCTATTAACGTAGATATGTCTTCGTAACTGTCGACATTTCTTTTGCGATTGTAGGAGGAAGATTGTTCGTGTGCATACGCGTGTGCAAACTCACGAGTTTCCTTCGACTATCATCTCGCACGTTCACGTGCTGCGCTCTAAAGACCTTCACATTTCTCCGCGGCTCCGATCACGATGGTTCCATTATCTTCCTTTGAGAAAGTACGACCGAGTTGAATAGCAAATACAAATAGTGAAATATGAACGAATGAACGTCGAAAGTCTTTTTGTGGAAATATAAGAAAAAAAAATAATAACTAATATTATTTATATTAAAAATAATCTATTATTATTTTCTTTTATCTACGTATTATTAACGCGAAAGTTGTAATATCGCAAATAAATGAAAATAAAAAACAAGCAACCGTACGTGATTTTTTTTGTTTTTTTTTTTTTGTACGTATATATCCATTGAAGAAATCTTTTTCAAACAAGTATCTTCAATAAGTTTATCAATTTCCAAGTTATCAATCGATAATAGATTCCGTAACTCCTTAATGATTTTTTAACCTTCTTCGATTCACGGTGCAATCGATGCAATTAAAGGCACTGCACCGAGATGGATTCTTCATTATCGTGAATCATCGACGATCAATGGTATTCTATTTCTAGACTATTTTAGAAGAAATTCTTTCCTTTCGACGTTCGATTCGACTCGATTCGATATCACTCGTGTACGTATACGGAGAAATACGAATTGTATCGCGTTAATAAATTGATGTTGTAAGAAAGATTTTAAGACGAAGAGAAAAAAAGGAAAAAAAAAGAACTCAATACACGCACGCGCGCGCACACATACAAGTACGCACACATTCAAGTTTTTCAATCTCGATCTTTGAGAACGTACGGAACTTTCGCTAATTATTCATTAACCAACGCGAAATGAAAGATTCGAAAGGTGTGGCTAAGGAAAGTGCACCTTAGTTTCATCAATTCCCGAGAGATTGCAAAGATCATAGGGAGAGTTTAAAACGTGATATCTACGGGATACGCTTGAACTACAGAAGTTTTAAATACTGACACGTTTCATGAAGGAGAAGGTACTTACATTCTCCGTGATTACTAAGATTAGTTATCCTGCAAAAGGAAACGTTCTACTTTCGTTAAAAGTATGCTATATGAAAGAAAATATTAATTCGAGATAAAGAAAAATTTATTTTCGAAACTTTTATGTTATCTCATAGAAAATCATTGCGGATAATGAAAACGATACATCGACGAGCAATCGTAAGTATATTTTTTTAATTGACGTATGGCAAAGCCCGTAGGAAACGGACCGTCCAACTTCGAACTATAGGAGCACGTTGTGCAAGTGATAGCCGTGAACTTTAAGTCATCGACAGTGTATGACTTAGGATCGACAACGATAAACGAGCCAAAGCCAACCGTGCGTTTTCATTGACCAGAGAAAACGGCAAGTAAAGGGTAATAAAATTCATTTTATAAATGTCATTCGATGTTATTATTGATCGATAAATAAAATAAATTATACTCGTTATTATTGACGTATAAGAGAATGAAATTTCTTTATCACGTGGGACCAATTTTAATAACTAAAAAGCGAGGAATAATTTTGTAATAAATAAGAAAAAAAAATGAAATGAAAAAAGGAAATAAAATAAAAAAAAAATTAAAGAACATCGTGAGAATGGTCTCGAAAGTGTTTCTATTTAAAATTACAAATCACGAACTATTCGTAGCTTACCTGGCATAAGTCTCTCCTGTGGAGGATATCCCACTACTCCTGTCCCAAGAATCACAGCGACGATCAAAGTCCTCAAAAGGATAGTCTTCATGATGACACACCTGATCCTAAGCTAGCCTAATCACAAAAATCGCGGAAACGAATAGACACGAAAGCACGTTCGATATTTGTTCTATGATATTATAATTCTATTTCTCTCTCTCTCTCTCTCTCTCTCTCTCTCTCTCTCTCTCTCTCTGTCTTCTCTTTTTTGTTTTTCTTTTTCGTTCCTTTTGGCTAGTTCTTTCAAATCACGCTTTTGTCCGCGATTTTATTACAATTATGTACGATTGTTGTGTTAATCTAATATCCGTCTCGTGGAATCCACCACGGCTGAGCTCCTGTCGCTGTCGTACTGTGCGGTAGTCTGGAGGGCCGACTGGCGCTTTCACCGGTTTTATACGGCGCGCAGGAAAGCACCTCTTCTGGAAGGGGGATTCCATAGAGCTGCGAGCATCGCAAAGCCACCATCGCGTATTATACTACAACTTCCATTATCTATTGTCATTGTCGTAAGAAATTCCCGACGTTCCATTCTAATGTGAGACTAAAGTTCCCTCGACGATCCTTAAAGATTTTTTGCTCTTAAAAATTCACGCTTAAAAAAGAAAAGAGAAAAGAAAAGATACAGCAACGAGATTTTCATTTTGAACAACACCATTGAGAACTATTAAAAGAAGAGAGAGAGAGAAAAAAAAGCGCGTAAAAGTATTATCGTAGAAATGATGAATGATGTTTGAAAACTTCTCTTCCAATATATTTTCAAACGGATAATCAAGCTCTCCCGCTTGATTTCACGGAAGAACGTGGAAATAACTTTCTACGGTGCCTTTTACAGTACAGTTAGCTCAATAATAATAGGACTACGTTTTCCTCGAGACTTAAGGATGGGCCATGAAACAATAGTTCTTCTATTGCGTTAAAATATCATAGGAAATGTCAAGAACAATTTATACCGGTAATTTCCCAGGATACCGAGAGAGTTGTACGTGCGATTTGTACGAACACGTTCATTCGTCGTAACTAAAGTATAATAAAGATCATAACGCTACGCAAATCTATATCGTTGTTTTATGGACAGCACCTTTCTCCTTTCATCGGGCGAACAATGAAGTTGTCATCGATCTATTATCGGTCTTCTACTCCCAAATGTGTAGACTATTTACTAGTCTGCTTTTAAAAATACTATCATGTTCTCTTACAAAAGAGTAGCGTTGTATCGCACGCGTAGATAGTATTGTAGCGATCCGCCGATAAGATATCCCCACAATTTATTAGAAATATGCATGATAAAAGCAGCCGACGGTTCGATGAAAAAAGAGAGAAAGAGATAGAGAAAAAGAAGAAAAAAAGCAAAAAAAAAGAAAAAGGAAGAAAAAAATAGTACGTTACAAGGAGAACAATTTATAACGCGTTTGACGCAAGTAACTCGATAGTCCGTTTCGATCGACTTTTATCGTAACTGGCCTTATCGATGGCAATATGAATCGATGTATCGTGTAAAATCGTTGGAGAGTTACGATCGATGTTGGACGATTCAGGGCCAGAAAACAGACCGGTCTTTCTACAGAGAGTTCTGCAGCGAGAACGATCGGAAAGAAAAAAAAAAAAAAAAAGAAAAGGAAACTCTCGATTTTTTTCCTCGACCAAACTTTAAAAACGTCTTTTCGTGTTTCGACTTAACTGACAGGGAATTGGCGCGTCCTGTTCAAGAAATAATTTCGTTTGACCGGAAACGTTCGGTCAAACTCAAGCTTGTGTAATCGATTGGCCGAAGCGTATTTCAGAACACTCGAGTTTTACACTCGTTAACACTCGAATAGTTGACGCTTCCTCTTTGATACTTAAGCTCACGAATATGATACAACATCCAATAGTGACGTTTGGGGTTCAGGATAGTCGGTTCGAATCACTGTCCGCGCCTCGTTCTTTACCCAAGAGAGATGAAGCATTATTACGCTCGAGATCATTATCCACGCTCGTTGGACATAATTCGTTCGTCGCGTTTCGCAAGATTTCTCAGCGATCCTCCCGAGTCGGTTCGCTCGAGAATACGTTTTGCATTGCTTAACGCGTGTCTTACGGGGACTTACTATGGTTACCAGCGGTCTCTCTAACTCGTAAAAGTCGCGCTCTGCTCTACGTTCCATGGGTCACTTTCGTGCTCTGAACGTGCAATAATGTCAAGAATATTTCAACGTTTTCAGGCTAAAAAGAGAAGGAGTAAAAAAAGAAGAAAGAGAAAAATAAAAGAGACGGAGAAAGGGATAGATAGATGAATAGAAACAGTCAAAAGATCCAGTCAGAGATCCTCTATTTAAGATTTGTCGATGATGATCTCCTTTTTGAGTAGACTGAACGCGATCGTTAGCACCGAGTGTTCGAACTTTTTAATTGTGTCATTAATTATCAGCCGGACGTAGAATAACCCTCGTAGAACGTTTTCGCCTTCTTCGTCGTTTCGATCAAACCGGTCCCGTATACTCTCTCAAGTAGTCTATCCTTTGTAAAATATTATCAAGAAGGTAGACTCGTTGTCCTTTTAAATATCAAACGAAGGATCCTTCGATCCTCTCGTTTCCGCATGTAAAACGCGATTCGTTTCTTCTCTTTCTATTTCTCTTTCTCTTTAACACACACATACACACAATCACAGTTTACGGAAGGAGCTGACCTTCCAGTGGAAAATTAATCATACGTTAACACCCACCATAAATCTTAGGAACTCACAATTACACGGATTTATCGATATATACAAATCAAATAGAATGAATCCGGCCTTTGAATATTAAAAATCGTATATATTTTGAAAGTTAGATATATCATTAGCATTGTTCTCGTCGTACTGTTCATCGATTCTTCGTCATCGTATCTACAGTATCGTCGATATCGAGAAGTAAATCGACTATATATAGTAAGACGTGTAAATTGGAACTGGTCGTGTTCGTATACAGGACACGATGAAAGATGCGATGATCTTACTGATGCAACGACGATACGATCGTGTCGTGTGTTAGATCAATCTCGTTCGATCTATCACACCCACGACACTCGTTCAATGTGGTTTCTAGTCGATTAGATGGCACAGAATACTTAATAACGAGATAGGTATATACTCTTCATCTATTATCATTGAACGTGTATGCAACATAATGGTATATAATATTTTAAGAACGATCATCGTGATTTCTATACCGAAGGATCGATTTCACGGGAAAGTAACTCCGTCGTTGTTTTTTATGAGATCATTCTTTATTTTTCTCTAAGCTTGTAGTAAACTACAACAGATTGCTACGAAACCGTGAGATCTCCTTGGTCTCCATAGAGACAAGTTTTCTTTTTCTCTTTCTCTTTCTTCTCTCTCTTTTTCTCTCTCTTTTTCTCTCTCTTTCATGCAAATGAAAAGTAAATCGAGCACGAAGTTTACGATCGCAATATCTGTTTGGCCTCGAGTGAACGATGTCCACGATGATATCTTCTCATCGAGAGACGTTAAGATTATCGTATATTCATTCAAACATCTTTCAGAAAGGTAAAGCAAAAATATATATATATATATATTTCTAAGTTTAAGATCGTAGATCATTATCTTTAATAAAATACGAAAGAAAGGAAAAACGAAGAATAATGATTATAGAGTTTAATAATTATTTCGTTATTTCGTTAATTAAGTAATAATAATCGATTTGGAAAGTTTGATCTAATCTCATCTAATCTTGCCTCGCAATATCTTCGTTCTTTTTCTATCTTTTTCTTTCTCTATTTCTCTCGCTTCGTCTTTTCTTTTCGTTATAGCTTCGAGCATAAATACGAGGCATGCTCGATGCTCGACGCATTAATCTCAGGTGGTGCAAACATCCTTAATAATTAGCAGTATCACGGGAAATGATGAAATCCTTGTGATCCTCGCGCTATCGTTCTTCCCACTCCTAACTTTCGGTCGTTCATACATTTTTTTTTTCTTCTTCTTAATTATGAAGGAGCAACAGTACTTTCGCAAGATGCGTTCGTGTGACTGTCAAAGTGCTTGACCCTGGTCTTAATTAACGTAGAAAAAAAGAGGAAAAAGAAGAAAAAAGAAAAAAGAAACAGGACAACTCTCTTACGAAGAGCTAACGTTATAGAAAGTTACAATTTATCTTTTAAGACATGAACGAGAATAATAAGCTCGTTATCCGTTTCATGCCCATTCCTATCGAGATCAATTCGAGACGCGTTTCTACGTAAGATCATAGAAAGATCATCGCCGTATTCTCGATTGTATTCTCGTGCGATCGATTATGAAGGACGACGTAACCGAGTTTCCTTAATAACTCGCGTTTTATTTTACGTTAATAGACGATAAATACTCTATATTGATTTTTCTTCCGAACAATAACTCACACCATATATATATATATATAACAATAAAGTCGGAAAACAATCATTGTTCTCTTGAATAATGTATCGAACGATAACGTCAAAAACAATCTCAACGTTGAGCGTCATCGAGGGAGATCAATTTGCTATTTCTTTCAGCGCGAAAGGTACAAATGTCTTTACGCAGTTCTTTTATTACGATCATTACGGCCATTAGCGGTACCAGCATTTAATTCGCGAATGGTACACGGATTCCACGCATTAAAAGTATACCTTGCAATCACGTTATCGTGACGATAAAATAGCTCTAAATGCTTGTTAAACGTTTCGTTACGCTATAATAAAAAAAAAAAAAGAATTAAAACGTACTGTCTTCGAATAATGAACGTGAATTAGCTTGAAATTTTCATTACGAATTATTGTCGTTCGTCGTTGTTATTCGAAAGTATCTACGTACCAATATCTACGTACTAAATCTCGAATTGAATTTCAATGCTATCGCAAAAATCATTGATCGAAACGCTTTCTATATTCTTAAGAGTTGTTCGTTCGGTCAATTTTTTCCTAATTCCATTCCTGAACCACCGAAGAGAGTCCACTAACCATGAATATTACATATGTATGTTCGATTTCTTTAACGCGATAACGCGTATCGCTCGTAGCAATAAATTTTAGTATTGCACTTGAATTCATTGAGTAACCTCCAATCGTATCGTCATATCTTCCTAAATAAGCGAAATAGTCCAAGTTATTCGCATAAATACGATCGATAATATTTTATTAAGATATTTTCTGCATCACTTTCGCAAATTCGATTCGAACGAAACGATCGCAATACTTCTTTGTGATGTGAAACCTTTAGTGTGCCTTTCGAAATGGTTTCGCAAGTCGTGAGACCATCTACGAGAGGCACCTGCGGTAGTTCTTACTTCTACCGGGCCGAGATGAAGTGCGTCTCCTTAATGTCTAATGCTCTTTAATTTGCGGAAAGCGTGAAGCTGTAATTTCATGCGCCTAGTGTTCCTTTAAGAGGAAGAAAGAGAAATAAAAAGGAAGAGATAGAGAGAGAGAGAGAGAGACATAAATATATGTTCACCTCTTTACTTCGACTTTTAATATAGCTTATTCGTCGATTCGCTATAGATATCGATTATATGAGCCTAGTCGCGTTTATAATCCACGTCTCACAATTTACCTCCTTATGATCAAAAAGATCAAACGCATCTCAAGGGATCCTGTAAAGACGTGTCCTTAACATAAATTTCCATAATCTATCCTTATGAACATATATCCTGGATATATATATATATATATATATATATATATATATATAATGTAGATAAATGAGAAAAAAATAAGAAAAAAAGAAAATAAAAAGAAATAGCACGCTAAATCAACTGGAATTCGAGCTCACGCGATTATTACGAGAGACACGTAGGTACTAACATGTATGTATGTATAAAGCAAAAGTATGCTCCTGATTGTTTTACTCGTGTAACGAAGTTGCGATTGCACCGATGGTAACACTGGTGATCGTGTGAAAGTGCGAACAGTATTTACTTGTCGAATTTATCGGGCATAAGTCTGTATGAAGCCACGCCTATAATATTCAATCTATTGCATTTTTTTTATGAATTCTCTATTACATTTCTATTTCTAATCTAAATCTCTCCTTTTCCTTTTCTGTTTCATCACTTTTTAATCTACGCGAAAGGAAAGAAAAAGAGATCGGAAAAAAAGAAACTTAAAAGAAAAGAAAAGAAGAGAAGAGAAAAATGTCACGATCCAAAGGGACACGCACGATTATTGTAGAGATTTCAAAAGGAAGGGGAATCACGTTTGCGTGTTATATATCTCTGAACGTAGAAGAAAGAGAACCGTTAATTTATACGTCCGTCAAGCTTGTGTGTTCACACCCACGAAAGTGCAGTGTCAAAGAACCGTGCGACACCATTCATTGCGTGTGACAATCCTGTTTCTTTGTGCGAAAAAAGAACAAAAAAAGAAAAAGAAAAAATAATAGAAAAAGTGTGTGTATGTACTTAACAGAGAGAAAGAGAGAGAGAGAGAGAGAGAGGGAGAGAGAGAGAGAGACAAAGATAAAAGATAAAAAACATAATAAAAAAAGGATGAGAAGAAACATCTGATAAATCATTTATCTCTATAAATCGATCATCAGCAACTTTTCTTTCTCTATCATTAACGTCGAACGTCTTATTTTGATCGATGAATAGGATTCATTACAAACTCCTTCGTTGTTTTTCGATTGTGAGATCGTAAATACGTATATACCTATATATGTACATACATACATACATACATATATTATTTATATTCGATAAATCCTATCGAGCATCGACCCGGAAGAACATTAAACGATAACTAACGTCTCTCGATCCCGTATAAATTTATAAGATCTCTCATTAATTATTCAGGAGAGACCTTGCAATGAGATTCCTTTACGCTGACAATCAGGACCGAACACCGAACGTTTCCGGATCCTCCGTTAACCGTGTTTCAAGATCAACCTCTCGTAGGTGGACGTAATAAATTGTCAGTTAAAGCGTGGGTGCGGTCGAGTATTTGCAATATCGTTGACAGAAGCGTACAGAATAGTCTTTCTCGATCTCTCACATACACATAGTAACTCGATTCAGTTCGATCGTTCCTTCGATCGATCGTACTTGCTTCGTTTCGATGACAATGATGACGAGAGAGAAAGAAAGAAGAAAAGAAAGAGAGAGAGAGAGAGAGAAAAGAAATAATGATTATGCGTTTATGCAGTATAACATTAACGAAAGGTAAGAAGCAAATACAGTTGCATCGTGAATCGCATTATTTTTTTTCTTTCTTTTTCTTTTTCTTTTTCTTTTTCCTTTTCCTTTTCCTTTCCTCCTATAATCATATGCAATCCCTCTCCACGACAATGATTCATTAATCATGCAGGGGTTATCGGAGTCACGAATCGTTCTTGCTCTTGGTTTTATACCTTCCCCCTACTCCACTTTATCTCCGCCCCTTCCTCCTCCTCCTTCTCCTTCTCCTTTTTCCTTGCGTCTCTGATCTCGCGAGAATAGCATATTTCTTTTACTATTACCTTTGTCTCGAGCTTTTATATGTACGTAGATACGATATTTGCAGTCGGAGGATATTTACGTTCGAATTGGAAGTGGATAAGGGGTGGAAGGTGGAAGAAAAATGTTTAACGGAGGTTCGCGAGCCAGCAAATTTAATAGCACGAAACGAACAACGACATATCCGTCATTTTTTGAAGATATCTTGTGTGTCGACTCACAGGCTCTCTCTTTCTCTCTATCTTTCTTTTTCTTTCTCGATTTTTTCTTTTACATTTCGAGAATATCGATCGCGTGTCTCGATAGCGTTTCCGCACGATGTTAAAGATCGTTACCATCACGCCGGTCGCTTATGGCTTGTAAATTACACTTGTAATCGGACGATCGAAAAATATTCAAGCTTTGGCAGAGAAAATAAATCTTGTTGATTTAAAGAAAAGAGAAAAAAAAGATAAAAAAGAATAACTTTCGATCTTCTATATTTATTCGACGCTTATCGAAAAAAAAGAAGATAATACATGTTGGTATACGATGTTCATAATGTTAACACGTTGAATAACGTGGAGATCGTCGTTTCGTTAATTGAATGTAACTTGATTGACTGCTAATTTATTCGAAGTGCGAAGTGACTTGAAATTTATTTAACATATTATGATCCAATAATTATTTTAATTTGCATCAATTGCCAAATTTTTGTGCATTCTTTTTTCTTTTTTTTTTTTTTTTTTTCTTTCGCTGAAGATTACATGAAAGTCTTAGTATTATTGAATTTGATGAAAAAAGAAAAAAGAAAAAAATATATATATGTCTTTATTTAAAAAGAATGAATTAGACTTTATAATTTACTCTGCCATTCAACATGCAAAAAAAAATAATTTGCACCATACATAAAATATACATTAAATTAATGACATTTAATTAACATTAAAATTAATGAAACCTATGATGGTGTAAATAAACTAAAAGCAGATATAATAATTTTCATCGTAGAATCTATTGGAATTTCAAAGAATGAATTTTATTTTACGTATTTCCTAATACGTAAAAGTAAAATCTCCAATATAAAAAGTATTAGTTGAATGAATTGATTTGCGAAAAATCAGTTCAGCATTCAACATGGTAAACTATACACGCTTTCTCACGTTCGATAGAACGAATTGATGTTTCGCATCGATTAATTACGTTGCTTATTCTTTTTTTCTGTTTTTTCCTTTTTTTCTTTTTTCTTTTTTCTTTTTTAATCGCCATACCATCGCGATTGTTATACCATAACACACGGCATTGCGCGATGCGCTTGTTATTAATGATCGTGTCAAGGAAGCGACACGATTTCACGGTTGTTCTACCACGAGTCATGCGCGTTTGCCTTGGACGATTCATAAAGTCGATTAGAGTCGACGCTTCTTCAAGTACTATCGCGATAAGTTCGTATATTCTCGTATTAAATATAGTACAAGTAACTGCAAATTAATTAAATAATATAACATTTACTCAAAGCGCTGAAAAACGATTCGTTTTTATGTTATCACAATGATATATGGTAGTAGTATAACTCGAACGTTGCAAAATCGAATTCAATTGCTTCTTAATTCCGCTAACATAAACGATACGGGAGATATCGAAAGCGAATAATTCCTTGCACATGACTGGCCTATTAAAAAAATCACGATGCGAGGGCAACTTTAAATCACCAGCTACTTAGTATCGTTAGACACATGGAAACGTTCTTTGACCCATGTTACTTCTTTTTCTCTTTTTCTTTTTCACTTTCCTTTTTTTTTTTTTTTAAGTAAGTAAGTAGATCCGATCGTGTGGGCGGTGTTACTAGCGTTTCCTCGTACGTTAAGATTGGAAGGTAAAATGATACAACCGAATGCTTGCACGAAACGATCGTATCGTGTACAAATACAACGATATATATTCCCCGATCGAAAAATAAAAATATAATAATATCGGGACTACTAAAGACATGGTTCGTGGCCGAATATCGTAACGTATGACGTATGTATGTATGAAACGCAGGTGGACTATTATACGACTATAATTCGAAGAGAGGAAGAAAGAAAAAGAAGAATAAAGATAAAAATACAAAGAGATAATATAAAGACAGGAAAATAAAAACACAAAGACAAAAAGGACTGAAAAAAATAAATGATATCAGCTCGATGAGACGATTACCTTTGACTTTAATCGATTAGAGTGGTATTACGGTGGTATTGTACAAAGCTAGCAACCAACTTCTCTCGATAATCTCACCTTTCAGGAGAACCCATTACGCTTTCAGTGTACCGACTTGAGTTGCCGCGAACCAACCGCAATTATCCCTTTTGTAGGTGCAACAATAAACAGCTACGCGTGAACTATACATAGTAGATGCCCGAGGTGTGGGCGGATAACGACCCACAAGCCTCAACCGATTACCGATGAACGATTAAACGGCATTCCTCGTCGTCCACTTGCCTATCTCCTTTCTTCAGATCGAATTCTGACGATAGCAAAATACATCATATCACGCTTCGAACCTATCTATGTATGTCTTTATCTATCTATCTATTTATCTATTTATTCTACAATTTATTCAAGACAACTATCTATCTCTATAGTGTTTTTCCAACTATCTAACAACTAAGTATTATTTTTAAAGATCATTTAATCAAGGTAGAAATCGTTGGATTTCGAATAAATTAATTTAGATCAATTTAACCGAAAGCTCGTATTTAATTGAATCTAACAATTATTAGAGAGAGAGAGAGAGAGAGAGAGAGAGAGAGAGAGAGAGAGAGAGAG